>NC_041407.2:73106954-73294454 GCF_900747795.2 Erpetoichthys calabaricus
ATTTTCTGAAATGCAATTAATCTTCAAGGGAAGACATCATTATAATCCCCTAGTGATGCTATTCTATTGTCAAATCCCCTTAATAAATCAAGGTTCAAAATCTATTCTGGTAGCTTTGGGCACATGGGGGGATGCAGTGCTGCAGAGAACACCAGCAAACACAGAACCCACTATCCCTAATTAACTTAACCAACATGTCATTGGTGTTGTGGGGTGAAAGCTGCACCACTAACCTCTCTACAACCATGTTATCCATGTTCTGAAAACAAAAGTTTAATTGCAAAAAAACTGTCCTGTATCATCAAATCCAAATGTAATGTACAATCTGTTATAAAAAACTAGTTATGTTCAGCTCAAGTCTATTTTCACAGGACTTCAAAGTTTCAGTTTTACCTAGAGTTAAAAATGATTATATCCTAGTGGGAGCACCATACAGAAATTAAAACCTGCGTTGAACAAACTGGCACAAATGCCTCGGGCTTTACAAGACAGTCCCTGAAAGTCACATTGTTCCAATTTCACTAAAGGCATCCCAAATTTAATGCAGCAGCGCCCTGCCTGCTAGTAGGCTGCTGATGGCCTCAGTTCATTTGGTTTGGCTGTGCTTGTGAGGGCTAGTAACTACTTTACCCATTGGTATTTTGTTTCTTACATGACTTGTTCATAAAGTGTGCAAGAAAGCAGGATTAAATTAATAGAAATTAGAAAAAAAAAATGTTTAAACATTAAGCAGAAAAGTAATAGAGTTGAAGAAGACAAAAGATAACGAATCAGGTGCAAGTAATGGGGGTACATTTTAAATTTTAAGTGTTGAGGAGACACATAATGTGAAGAAGTTGTAGACGCACAACACACGGTTAAAAGCACACAGGGTGGGCCTTCCATAGCTGGTGTCGTGCTTGCGCATCTGAGGACCACTTTTCTGGCTCTGGTGAGGTGAGCAGTTCCACCCCATGATGAGAGGGGGTATGTGGTGCCTCTTACAATGGCACTGTTACACAATTTCAGAATCCAGCCACCTGGAGCTGTGACCATAGGAAGGGAGAACTGAGCCACAGACAATGATGACTGCTCCAAAAAACAGAATACTGGCTTATTCCAGATGTGCTTATAACTATTTACAGTAATAGCTTGCATCTTGCCTGAAGAAGGGGCCTGAGTTGCCTCCAAAGCTTGCATATTGTAATCTTTCTAGTTAGCCAATAAAAGGTGTCATTTTGCTTGGCTTTTCTCTACATTCATAATGGCTAACACGGTACAACACCCTAGTACTACAGTAATAGCTTGCAAATATATACAGGTCAATGCAAAAACAAGTAAAATAAGTGAGATGCTAAATAGAATAATTACAGTGACACCAAAGCAAAAGGTGATGAGAAAAAAATCCAGATAAAATAAACCAAAATCCTTTTCAGTTCACAAAGGATGGACAGAAAATTAATCAAAAACAAGAAATGAAAAAAATTATACACAATGATGAAAAAATGAGCACCCACAAACAGATTACTTCCACCCAAAAAATATAAATAAATTGGGCATTAACTGTCCTCGTTAATACATACAAACTTTAAAGTTCTTCTCTCTGCTCTACCTGCTCAGCAGCAAAGAAGTGTCTACAAGCCCAAGACCAGTTGAAAGATGACCCCTGGCGGTCAGTTTTATACTGCTGTCGCTTCTGTCTAGCCAATCATTAACGTTTTATACTGCTGTCCCTTCTGTCTAGCCAATCATTAACATTTTCCGGATTCCCCAATAGTAAACAATGTTGAGTCACACACCATATGTTCACCTCTGATCAGGTGCAGTGTCACTATTTTAAGTCTTCCTTTTCCCTGTGCATGTGTATGTATTTGCAACAACATCACGCCGGCTGCTCGTTCAACCCTACAGGCAAGTTACGCAGTGAACTTTCACTTACTTTCATTCTTTGCAAGTGTATTCACTCTCCTAGCATTTTGGTAATTTCAACACTCTGCTCTTTCCTTTCCACAGCAGCATCAGGTGCATGCTTTGCCATTTCCGCCGCTTCAATTTGAAAGTGCAACTGTGGATAATAGAGCGGCACCGGACACGTTCCATGGAGTAATGCTGGTTCAAACCTGGAGAAGCCCTCTGACTCAAAGGCCTTCAAGTCAGAAGGTGACTCGGAAGGGTGCATTATGATAAATTGAACTGGACTGCCAATACTGATGCTCTGTGTAAGAAAGGACAGAGTCGACTATACTTCCTTAGAAGGCTGGTGTCCTTCAACATCTGCAATAAGATGCTGCAGATGTTCTATCAGACGATTGTGGCGAGCGCCCTCTTCTACGCGGTGGTGTGCTGGGGAGGCAGCATTAAGAAGAAAGACGCCTCATGCCTGGACAAACTGGTGAGGAAAGCAGGCTCTATTGTAGGCATGGAGCTGGACAGTTTGACATCCGTGGCAGAGCGACGGGCACTGAGCAGGCTCCTGCCAATAATGGAGAATCCACTGCATCCACTAAACAGTATTATCTCAAGACAGAGGAGCAGCTTCAGCAACAGACTGCTGCCACTGTCCTGCTCCACTGACAGACTGAGGAGATCGTTCCTCCCCCACACTATGCGACTCTTCAATTCCACCTGGGGGGATAAATGCTAAAATTATATAAAGTTATTGTCTGTCTGTTATACCTGCATTGTTGTCACTCTTTAATTTAATATTGTTGTTTATCAGTATGCTGCTGCTGGAGTATGTGAATTTCCCCTTGGGATTAATAAAGTATCTATCTATCTATATATCTATCTATCTAGTTTCGTACTATTTATATTCTTTACGTTTTAACCAAATTTTTATCTTTATAGGTACTTATTATATCATACCCATAAAATATTTCCACAGAAATTCATTAGTGTTATGTGAAGGTGAAGTGACTTATGTCCTGTTTTTGTTAAAGGAATTGAATTCAATTGATAAAACAATTAATGATTTCTCTAAGCAATAAAGCTGATAATATGTTTGCTAACAAACGGTCACCAAAAAGTAACTAGACATGATCTAACTGTTGTTTGATTGATTGGATTGATTTATAACATATCTAAGAGAAGAGGGATGATTTTCAAGCTATATAGAGTTGATACTGTATTAACTGAGTATTCAGGTCTTTAATGTTAAAGTTCTGGATCAGCATTAATGCTAATAAAGACCTCCTTTTGATAAACTAAATATTGTGGTTTATTTTTCTTCCACAATTCTAATATACTCTTTCCTCCCCCAAGCCAAGAAAAAATGACCAAGAAGGATGACTAACCTCAGCCCACCACCCAGATCAAACTCTACCCCACCACACAGAGCAAATACACTCCCTACAGTCTCAGCCTCATAAGGCTGACCTGTTAGCATCAGATGCCGAACTGACACTAGTGAAGGACACAGATCTTGAATGCCTACCCATGTGGTAAAATCTTATAAAATTACTTTTTTGTTTGAACCATTTGTCAGCTGTCTTTATTGTTACGATTAAAAGTGGGTACCAGAGTGGTATCCCAACCTTTTTTTAGACTCCTTGAGTTGTTTGCTTACCTGGTCACCCTTCCACTGTGCAGAGTGAATGCGCAGTTGGCTAGCACTGCTGCTTTAAAGATCCAGGGTCCCGAGTTCAAACCTGTGCTTGGTCACTGTCTGTGTTTTCCCTATTTCTGTGTGTCTACTGCAGTTCCTCATTATTTCCTCACATGTTAAACTCACATGTGTATTAGGTTTATTAGTGGGTGAATGATAGACCTGTGACCTTTGTAGTGTTGCTTTCTGTGCTCATTGCTACCAGGGTGTTTCTACGGCCTACCAATGGAAAAACAGATTTAATAAATAGAAGGATGGACATTTATCGTAGCTGCAGGCATAGTTTAAAGAGTGACAAGAATGCCTTTAATAAAAATACTAAAAAATACAGTACTATTTTTTTGCTTGTGAGCCTTCTTTAAAAATTCATGAAAAAAGAGGCAACTTTATGCTAATCAGGATTTCTTTTTTTAAACAGAACTTGAAACATGCCCTCATTCTTGCTGGCAGAAATTATTCCTACACAAATTACAATTGAATATCTCACCTGAAGCCAAAAATGAGTAGTACTTTCACTTTGCTGTTGGTACTAACACAAAATACTTCTCCGTTTATCTCTTTATCCTTCAGTAATTTGAACAGTATGATTTAAAATATGAACAGACACTAAATTCTTATTTGTCTTAAACTGCTTCCTACAACTCAGCCTGATCACCTTGTTTTCCATTATTGGTGCTTTCTGAGATCTTCTGGCCTTTCAGAAGAATGAACCGATCAGTGCTCTTACAGCCTTGGATGCATTATTTAAAGACTGAGCAGTCTTACACTAGCAAGATTAATATATTTAACAATTAATTGGGCTTAAAGGTATATCAAGTTCTAAGACATGCATTGCATTCTGCAGCATTATGCATAATCCCTTTGGGTCTTTGTCTTTGTGCAAACCATACTAGTGTTGTATATGAATGATTAAATGTAAGCATTTTTAAAATAGGATACCAGAATACTATGAAGGTTATTTTTTCCCTATTAATTTTTAAGAAATTCTTGTACTGTCTGCAATTCCAACCATAAAAACATCCCCAGATATGATGACTCTGGAGGCAGAAGACACCGAAAACAATCTCACCACTGTTAATGAGACAGAACATTTAAATTCACCAACTTAATTTATGCTGTTTGCAAACAATGCCTTAATAACATTTCCCTTTCTTGACTCCCTGACTCTTATATTGTGTGCATGCAGTGATCCAGTAGGAAGGACATAATGGTGGGGAAATGGTTAACACTATTGCCTCAGTGCACTTAGGTGGCAGTTCAGTTCCTGACTATTGTGTCTTGTGTATGAGTGCAATCTGCAATGGGATGGGATCCTTTCCAGGGTTTGTGTTTTGCCTTGTTCCCATTATGATTTGGATGGGTTCTGTATCCTTGTGCCCCAGTACTAGGTAAAGAAAATTAAAAAACAAAATGGTTAAATGGATTCATTGCTTATAAAATGTATTTACCCCTTGGAACTTTTTACATTTTATTGTTATAAAAAGTTGGATCACAGTGGATTTAATTTGGCTTTTTTAACATTGATCAACAGAAGAAGACTCTTTAATGTTAATGTGAAAACAGTTCTCTGCAAAGTGGTCTAAATTAATTACAAATATAAAACACCAAACAATTCATCACTTACGTATTCACCCTTATCAAGTCAGCATTTAGAAGATGCACCTTTGGCAGCCAAATTAAATCGATCGTTATTCAATTAAAACTCCATGAATACTTTTTATAGGCACTGTACTTTAGGCTGCCTATCCAACGGATATTAAGTGTTTCTCAAGCATTGCACTAAGAATGTCAAAAGGAATCAAAATTCTACAAAGTAAAATCTTTAATTAAAAACAGAGAAGTTAAATCACAAACATGCACTTAATGGGTCTTTAAGGAAATAGATTAACTAGATTATTTTTTCTTAACTTAAAAAAAACACTATCTTCATATATAATTTCTCTTAGAACACATGCAATAATAAGATATTCTTGTTCAAATCCTAAAATACGTTTTAAAAATTGGACAATTTAGCTAAACAAAACAAAATGACTACCTAAACCCTAGCCTAAACCCTAACCTAGGGTAGATTTAAAACACCTGGTTTTCCTCATTTTCAACCTAGACCCAACAGGCTTCCCATCTAATGCCTACAGAGATATTTAATTTTTGCAATATGTAGTATATACTGTATCTGTTGGAATCACAAATTAAAATCTAAATTTACCTCTCTGTTACAATCATTAAACAGATGACCCTTTAAGCACAAAGTGAGCTTAGCATGAATGGCTGGAGGTGGTTGCTTTCCTTACCACAGAAACTGCAGTTCTGCGTATTTCTCGATAAAACAGATAATGGGCTACATGGGCTCACATCTACATGACAATTTTTTTACAATTTTGAGTACATATTACATCCTTCATTGCTTTTGTTATCAAATCTCATATTATATTGTAGGGTAAGTTTTATTTTTTCAAGTCCAGAATAAAAACTTTGTATTCCCCCATAACTATTATTTATTTAGATAGACTTTTGTTAAGTTAATTATGCATCTCCTTTAGTTTGCAAACTGTTTCTTTACACTTAGAAATGGCTAATGACTCTTTGAATCATCCATCTGCCTGTTCATTATCTAATCCATTTAATACCAAGTTTAGAGTTTGCAGGGGCCTGGATTCTATCCCAGGAGAATCAAGTACAAAGTTCTGTGCAAAACGCAATTTCATGACAGGACAACCAAAAACACACTATGACACCCGCTCATACCAGGTTGGTTTAGAGTCACCAGTATGTTGGATACACAGATCTTTGGGATGTGGAAAAGAAGTGGAGTAACTGGTGGTAAAAATATGACCCACCTAAAAGGTCGAAAATAGACAGTGACCAGCTGTGGACTTGGACCTAGTCTAATGGAACTGTTAAAACAGGCACATTAACTACTTGTGATGTTATGGGTGCCCCCAGCCATGGTTGTCTTTCACCTCCTGGGACACCGATAATCATAACCGAGAATGGACTAGGGCAAGTGAGGACACAATAACAAGTTTTAAGGTGCAAAGGGCATTTTATTCAAATTGACAAAAAGGCAAACAGTGTGCTTTCCTCTTTCTAATAAATAACCTATGTAAGCAATAGTGCAGCACATGAAGTAAAACCCATAAAGTAACACATAATTAAATATATAAAGCTAAGAATAATACCAGAGCCACATTCAATTCCCTTCCATCTCATCACCAGTGATTTTTTCCATCTTTCACTCTCGTCTCCCCTGCTCATCCAAGGAGTCTACACGGAAGAGCTGAAACACAGGCAAACACAGTCCACCATTCGACTCTTGTTCCAGCCACCTATCATCCGTGGGGAGACACCAAGACAGATTTTCTCTTCTTCTCTCTTTCTCCAAGGTATTTTCTTACACCACTTTTATTTCTTATTGATCTTTTGTGATCCCACACCTTTACTTTTTGATCCACTGACCTACTCATACATTTTTTATAGGCTAATAAGCATACGTTGTTCCCTAACAAACTATGGAGCACTAATGGGGGATGAGTGTGCCGACTGCATTTGTGCATGTAAACAAGCAATCAGCCAACTCCCATATGAAGCACTCCACTGCCTCACAGCTTTCCTCTCCAGAGCCTGTCAGTCCATTAGGAGACTTAGGCATCCACCTAGGGCGCTATTTATGAAAGTTAAGGAGCATGTGCTTTGGACACCAAGGGAGAGCCCCCGAGGTCATAGAAGAATGATAATAATGTCCATGGTATGTACACAAAGGGGCGTCGTTTGTGTTTCTGAAGGCCAATTCTTTCAAACTTGCATTGACTCCTACAGTATTGCTGTAATGCCTAACAACAGAGAGCACACACAGCACCTATGACAACATATCATTCACGTTTATTTTTATCCATTGATGCCATCGAATGCCAATGTATAATCTGATGCTACAGAAAGGTTTTTCCCTTGCATCAGGTTATGTTTACTTTTCAAATAAATCTGATCTTTGAGTTAAAATCACCGCCCCTACTCTGAGCACCACCTTCATGAGGCATTGGATTGGTTTATAAATGTGACACTCAGAGGGCCTTCTAATTGCTCCCACCCAGTTTTATGCAAAATTCACTAATGGCTGTCTCTAGATGTATATATTATATGCCTGATGTCTGTCAGTGTAGAAATGTGCATGGCATGGTGTGGAAGCTAGAATACGACACAGAACACTTGAGTTCTTTCTATTTTTTAATTTTATATTTGTGCTTACTTACTGACCATGAGCCTTCTCATAATACCAGTGTAAGAAGCCCTGCAAGAAACTGCACAAGATAATGTCAACATAATCTGGTTACCAGTATGTGTGTGTTCTGTGTGGGTGTGAGGAGGTCAGAGCTGATAATGGAGGAGCCCCCTTCCCAGACGCTGTCTCTTGGTCGCTATATCCTTGCTTTGCAAGAAAGCAAATAACCTGCAAGAAAAGGAGATGCCTGGTAGAGGAATGATCATCATCATCTTACTACTTAGACTGCCTGAATATTTAAAGCACCCAGTTTATATGATTCTGCATATTGCTTTATATATACTGTCATTGGTTTTAAATAACATAAAACGTAATTTACAAGCAAAAACTTATTCAAGAGCATTTAAGGATGTTCAGGTGTAGTACTCAAACTGCTGTAAAATTGGGTTTACACAAAGGTTTGGAAACAAAAAAACAGTCCCTACCATTAGAGGCTTCCTGAGGGACACTGACTACAATATGGACAGTGAGAGAGGTAAAATGTAACAAGTATATCATTGATCTTGACATTTCTTCTCATCCCTTAGGAAAATATACAATGCTGAAAGTTAAGAAAAATACAAATAGCAATTATTCTAGTCTAAGATGACGCACAAGTTTAGTTTTATAACAGCTAATGACTGTAATTTGGCCTAACATGCGTGACAGGCAGTGTGTGTTTGTTCATGTGTGTGTTTGTGTGTGAGCTCAAAAATCAATAAAACGGGCTGAAACAATGCATTAGTGTTTAGAAAAGATAGAGGACAATGTCCGCCAAATACTCCATATTTGGAGTGTATGTACATACTGTACTGAGATTTTTATGACTATTTAGTGTGTCTGCAGCTTATTTATTTGTGGTGTTTTAATGCATTCCAAGACAAATAATCTAAGTATAAATTTTACTAAAAGAGGAAAGGTTTAGATTGGATAAATGGACTTTACACAAGAGTCTTGTAGTTTTATGCTTATATATCTGAGATTTAGTGACTACCATTTTGGTTATCCATTATTCTTAATTTGATTTTAAAAAATTATGGCCCAGCCTTTGCCCATTGATCACTGCAATATTTCTTTAATTTAATATTTTCTTTTAATGGACTTTCAGGAATTTATCTACTAAGTGCCAAGTCTAAAGCTCATGCTGGGTACAGAGCACACAGAAATTTGGAAGAATAATGGGAAAAGACTTTTCAGTTTTTAAGATTAAATAAATAAGAACTGCGGTATTAATTTTTTTATTATTAATGGTAAACCACTTTTCTATTTCCATACTATTGACTCAGAATTAATATTTCATTTATATTCCCATACAAAGTAGAGTTAGATGCCTTCAGCTTCCAAATGTATATTTTATTTTAACAGACATGGAAAAAAAATTAAAAAGTTAATGATGAAGACATCAAAACAGCGTTAACATTACTATTTTAGAGGTTAGGTCCAAGAGCATTTGTTTCACGGTGGATAATCAGCTTTGGCAACATGGAGGACTAAAGAAAAAAATAATGTTAACATTAGAATTTTCCACTGGTTTAGTTTTTTTGTTAGCTGACTCACTTTGATCCTCTCATTCATATTCCTAGTTTCTAAAACCTGCTTAATAGTTTTCATTTTAGGGTCACAATTGCCTGAAGAGGATTTGTGGGTCAGAGGGGGACCCACTGTGTTGTTACCAAAGAAGAAACAGAAATGAAGGCAAATGAAATCAGTTGATACTCGTAGCAACTGTGCTCACTGTTGGTTTTTTAAAACACTGAAAGGGACAATTTATGCACAACAGAATTCTTGCTGATGAGGAAACATCTATGAGACATCTATGATATCATGAACCATGATATTTCTACTATAAATAATGGATGATGAAATTATATGTGTTAATTATGAAAACACAAACGAGTAGGGCCAATAAAGTATAAACAAAGATGAAGTCTGAAAATTCCTACTTGCAAAAAAAATTCAGCAAAACTGAAAGGATAATGTAAAAAGTCTCAGAGACAACTCAAGAAAAAAATTGAAAGTTGCAATATATATTTGAAGTCTTTACAAATAAAAATATTAATGGGATACTCCACACTGATATTAAAACACACTTTAAGAACTGTAAATTAAATGGCTACAAATGGTGAATTTACTTTACTCAGAAATCACTTTGCATTGGAGAACATTCTGATAACTCTAACTTCACAAGGAAACAGACCAAATGTATTAATTCGTTCATGCATCCATTTTATAGCCCACTGATCTGGTTCACGGTTGTGTGAGGTAGTTCGTTTTCATGCAACAATGAGTGGCAAGACAGGGACCAACACTAATGGGGAGCCAGTTCATGAGGGAACACACTTGCACACAAATATCTCAGTCATACAGTCCCATTATGGAATCACTACAAAGACTAAAATGCATTTGTTTGAGAAGTGGGAGGTAATAAAAACCCAGGAAAAAATGTACTAACTGCACATAAGCACTGTAGCATCTGGGATTTAAAACTACGACTCTTAACCTATTCCAGCATGCTGCATGTGGGACAAAAAAAATTATTAAGAAGCGGAGACCAATAAGCCCAGTGCCAGCTGATGCAAAATAATGAAACGATGGTCAAATAAGGCAGAATATTACGTGTATGACAATATTATCAATTACATCCAGTATGAGAAGATCACGCCAGAAAAAATTACTTCTGCTCCATTGCCTATTGAAATGAGTTTAAGAAAAGAGCAAACTAACTAAACTGTAACAACAACTTAGCTGCATTTGCAGATGATAAACATTTAGGTTGTTTAGCAGATTACCTAGAGTTATCAGAATTCTGAAAGAAGCAACTGAAAACTATGTAGATAAAGTTAGCTATGTGGCTAATGAAGTTTAATGTAGATAAAAACCTTGGGTGAAAGAAGATAGAAAATTTGCTTAATGAGAAAGTATTGTGAGTGCTAATGGAATTCTCATGTCCTCATCTAGAAAGTGTACTGTACAAAGGTCAGTTAAAAAATTCTATTATTGGATAAGTTCAGCATTTTTCAAGTTCTTCATTAACATGCAAGTTAAAAAAAATCTTGCTCACATTGACAATTTACATTGGAGTTAACCGGAAAACTAAAGCCTTAAAACTTACCGAATACATCTGTTTTTTTATATCTAAGAGTTGCTATTTTCAGTGTTGTACAAGTTCACACCTCACAAGAACTAGCTCAAAGTTCAGTTCACACAGATTAAAATAAATAAATTCACGTTTATGGTTCACTATTTCAATTTTGAACTTGTTCGTGTTCAGTTCGTTTTGGTTTTTTTTAAGGAGTGAGAATAAATAACGTATGAGATTACTTTTTTTAATTTTGCATGCTTTATATCAGGCATGTCAAACATGCGGCCCACATGACAGATCCTAGTTAGCACTAAACTTGTACAAAATGATTACTATCGTTTGTGATTGAATCATTCTGCATCTTCGGCGTTACTTATTGACTTTTCTTACTTTCGCCTTCTGACAAAACCGCGTTTTCCCATGGCATTACGGTACCGGAAACGTCATCTGCTAGTATAGTTGCAGCTGCGGCGTCAGCTCCATGATACCCTAGGCATGACACTGCTCCCCCTACCCCCCCCCCCCCCCACAAGCCTTGACCAAAGTTAATGAGCCACGATGTTGCAACTGAAGTGCTAGGCTACACTACTGGCCGGGCTGTTGAGAATGGCCACTGGGTAGAACTGACCATCAAGAGTAGTAATAGCTTGCATATTTTCACGTTTTTTTGCTCTAGTTTTATGTAATGTTGTGCTAGTAGGCCTATTGTAACGAATAGTTAGTGCAGACTACAGCTGAAGATCTGAAGTGGACGCGAGAAGTTGGTGAATTGTTTATTAACAAATTTTTGTGATTTTGATTTTTGGAGGATTTGTTTTCCAACTTGTATTACTGAGCAATGAATTCAGTGAGCGTTTTCGTGATTTCAGTTCACACGAACAGGACTTTGTGCTGTTTACATCACCATATTCTTACAACGTTGAGAATGCGCCTGAGTATATCCAAATGGAATTGCTTGAACTGCAGTCAGATTCTATTCTGAAGGCAAAATACAATGAAGTTGGTGTGCCAGGCTTGTATGCTTACCTGCCACCCTCATATGTGTAGATCCATAAGTTGGCACCGAGAGTACTGTCTATGTTCAGAAGCACTTAGGCCTACCTTTGTGAGCAATTGGTTTCGTTAATGAAAGCTACCAAAACCCCACATCACTCAAAACTTACTGTCGAGCACCTTTTATCCCTCATAAAAGTTGCAGCTGCACAAGATTTCAAGCCTGATATTGACGAACTGGTTACTAACAAGAGATGCCAAATGTCGGGACAAACGAAATAAGATCTCACACTGTAAGACTCCTATATAAGGTCCTAGCTAAGAGGCTAAGACTCTAATTGTACGCTGTTGTACGGAGATTGTATGGAAATAAATTGCTTTTCTTTAAACTTTAGACTTTAAGTGTTACATTTTTTAAAGTTTTCAGTATTGGAAAGAAAGCTACAGTAACTTTGTATAATAGTATAATAGTATTTGTTACAGTGCGGCCCGATGACGCACATATAATTAAATAGATGCAAGTATAATTATAAATTACCGCTTTATTCCAACCGTGTGACACCAATGGTGACTGTGAACCAGCGTGCAGGTGAACTAATCTATTACACTGCCAGTCGAAATTCGCGTCACATATTGCATGTCCAATGGGGAAAAATATAAAGTGGCCTCGCAAAGTACAACGCTTTTCTAAAAGCGAAAGCAGAGCTTCACTGCATGCTCGTGTCAGCAGGGGTGCAGCTTAAGCACAAGCAGGTAGACACAGACAGTGTCTATTTGATTTTACATTATTTTTTCTGAATACAAATAAATGGCAAAAAAATTGTACGAAATAAATATTTGTAAAAATCCACTATTTGTGCTTATCCGAATACCGTATTCGGATTCGGCTCCACCCCTACATTACAGGATAAGGCAAAATGTTTAATCCGAACCTAAACCAGATCCAGAATGTCACATAAAACTGAAGTAAGCTCACGTTCAAGTTCTTCACTTGCAAATACGTTATGTTAAGTTCACCGTTCTTAGAAAAATGAGTTTGTTCAATGAACGCATTCTTTTGAACTAGTTCATGCACAACACTGACTCTTTTTGGTGTGCAAGTGGGCTTTGGAGGGTCACTTTAGTGATCTACACTGCTGCATGATATTTATCTCCCGCTGGACATTTCACAGATGGAGATCCACACTTGTTTCACCAAATGAGACCCCCCCTCCTAACACTCATATTCGATTTCATTGGGGTTGGGGGGCATCAGTAAACTTATAAAGGTGAAACTGTGTCACAAAATCAAATTACATAATACTGTAATTACTTTCTTTAGATTATAGATCCTGGAACAAAGCACAAAATTTAGCATTTCCAGAGTCTTACATATATGGACAGGTGTATAAAACAAACCTTGTGAGTTCAAACTCCTTTCAATTCTTTTTGTGACAATGATTACAACAAGTAATCAAACAAGATTATTTATATTCAATTTTACTCCTAGGTTTTCACAAAAGAAATCTTTTGTTTTTTTTCTCTGAAAGAAATGTGTACCACTGATTGTCTCTTTCTGACATCGTATCAGTGCTGTCAAAAACATAGTGCTGTTTTACATTTTCATTACTAGCTGTAAATGCCATATGGGCTGGACAGGCATCACGGCCAGAAAAGGGGATGGTTCCTTACCCATACGGGAGGCTCCTAGCAGGAAGACAGGCATCCCGGCCAGGGTGGAGAAGGGGATCAGACCTGGAAGAGAAGGCCAGAAACGATGGACGGACAGCTCACCGGATGTGGAAGAGGTCGCTGGAGACTTTTTACTCCCCCAATACATTACATGATAGCAGTCCCGGATATCGGTGCCCAGTAGGGAGCCAGCAGGGCATGCTGGGAAGTGTAGTCTGGCAGCACAGCCCAGCTGGGGTCCATGGGTGCCACAAGGGGGCGCGGCAGGGAGATGTGCTTCCTAAAATGGGACTTCCCTATGACCTGGAAGTACCTCGTTCGGCCAGTGGTCCTCAATAAATGGGACCACACTTCCTTATCCAGGAGAGTTGGAGCTGGGAGGAAGGAAGGCAACACTCAACTGGAGGAAGGCAGTGCGGTGGTAAAAGTATTTAAGGAGAGAGGATTTGTGGATTGTGGAGAGAAAGATTATTTGTGCTTGTGATACTTTGTGGAAGAGATTTGAATAAACCTTCTATTATTTGAACCCAATACGCTTGCGTGTTCATGTTTGGGAGTTTGGGGCTCGCTGATGGCCCAGTTTCCATCACATGGCATAACATCAGGACATGCAAGGTAGTTGAGAAAAAAAGGTTGTTTGTTTTCTGTCCTTTGGTGCCCGTGCAGTTGTTCCTTACTGTTTTATCTACAAGGCTAGATTATTTTCATTATAAACACTTTAACACCAAACTATAGCTTAATACCTTGTCTAAGTGAGACTTATAACACGAAAAAGGCTATAAATTGAAATGTACAATCTCAAAAATAAATTAACAACAAAAAGGTTAACAAATGAGCCTCCACCATTAGACAGAGGTTTAGTGTAATCCAGAAGACATTTGTCAGGAGATGCTCTTCAAAGCATGCAGTAGGCCCTCCAATAGAAGTAAAATGATGTAACTTATTACATTTACTAATAACCACAAAATATACATGTGTCAATCAATCATCTGCTTACTTATACAAACTGCATATTCTTTTAGCATTTCACAGCACATTTCTCATATTTTTAAATTTGTCATCAAATAGGAATATATCCAGGTATGGATTGGTAATACTACTCCTATAGTGAGTGCATTATTTTTTCTGTAGTCTCTTTTAAGGTCACACTATAGAATTTATCTCTTAAATCTTTTAAACTTTCCACCTCATGCCATACAGTAAATTTCAATTTTTATAATCTTGTACAAGCTCTCTTTGCTTTAATTATATAGCAAAAGCACTTTAATATTGTAAAAACATCTGCATTAGCAGCATTCATTATGATTACCCTGATACTTTCAAGAATGTGTTAAAGCAAATATTCCTTTGAAAAAAACTCCTTGACACAGAGGGACCCAGGCTCCACATCCTTTTTACACATTTTAGCACTTCTTACACCTTATGTGTAGCTCCATTCTTCTTTTGTGCTACTTATGAATTTAGAGCATCTTCACATATACACATGAATGGCATGCTCCTTGGAGTATGGGCTTTGAATTATATTGTAGTGTTACTTGAAAATGTTGGAGACAATGGAATAGTAGATAAACTTGTCTTCTATACTTTTACAACCTTAGGCACAACCTATGCAGCTCCACAATCTAAATGAGTTTCTTCCCTTCTTTTTGTATATAATTTCAGAAATGTATGTTCTCTATAGCCCATAAACATGAGGCTTGGGGTCTAATAGACTAGAAGTAGACACATTGGTGGGAGGAAAAAGGATTATTAAGACAGCCCTGTGTGGGCACTCAAGAAGTATACTTTCCTCAGGTTTATGTTTAATTGTGACCATAACAAAATATGGTTTTAACAAATCACATACTTAACACATGTTTTCACACTGATATTTTCCAAATGGAAATAATATTGCTTTAAGTTGATTTCACTATATTAGTAATGTTACCTTCTACTGAAGCTATACCAATCAAATCCTCCAAACCTGTGACAAAAGTATCATTTACAAACATCCATGTTTCATTATAGAAAGGCTTTTGAGGACACCTCTCCTGAAAACATAAACCACCTTTTTTCACACATACAGATTCTTTATAATGTGAACCCACAGTATAATGCTTAATACTCTGTTACTATTTTGGTTTGCCTATTCTTACATATACAAACTTTTGGGAATATACAGTACATAGTTGCGATGTAGTTGCACCCAGTACTACAGTCTACTAGTAGTCCCTTTAGATATGAGAGGAAAAGACATCTCTCCTCACCCCTGTTTGACCTAGCTGAATAAGGAATTCTGTTCCCAGCCCCTGGAGGTAGAATAGAGCAAACATGCAGGCAAAAAAGCAGGCCTAGTAAGTTTTAATCTTTAAGCATTATTCAAGTAGCTAGTGCCATAAATGAAAGCAACTGTAGTGAGGCAATTCACCACACAACCTGAATAGTCCTGTAGTACTGTAAACAGAGGAAGATCAGCAGCAAATCTGTCCAGATGGTGCTTGTCCTGTTACAGGAAGTGTCAGCAAGGACACAAAGTATCATGAGTTTGAATTTCTGGCTCCTTGTCTTCTCTGTTCTGTCTCTTGATCAGCTCATTTATCTGATCTTACATAACTATACTTTACCAAAAGTGGCCACTTTTGAAGCTCATAAAATTAAAATCTTGTTTCTAACATCAGCTGTTTTAGCTCATGCTTCCGATGTAAATGGAAGAAACAATGCAGCATGCTTGTATAACTCAGAAAAATCTTATGGTGTGTACATTATGGTTACAGTTTTATTTTATACATTTACTTTAAACAAGTTCCTCTCTCTTATCAATAAAAGCTTGCATAGCCAAGCAATACCTTAGACTCACAATACCGCAAAGCTTTTTACACTTTCTCCTTAAACTAACTTTCAAAATATTCAGGTAATTCTTAAGCAAACACAATACTCAAGTAAGCTGGTTTAGCACAGAAAAGGAATAACATGTCTGTGTAAAAGCAGACTTTTTATATGTTATAAGAAAGATTCTGCACCCAACAGTCCACAAAAGCGGGTTCTTAATACATTGCATTTACTGTGGAGCTTATGCTAGATGGGATTTGAGTTTTAACTTTAAGAAATAACTGTAATATCTAGAAAAAACGTGTATTTTTTCTATAGGCTTTGCATTTTAGTTATTGTAAAGATTTGGATGACACAGAGATCAATTCCTGGCCCAGGACCTACTTAATCATTTTTCTAGTAGAGGTCCAGGACAACTTCTGGAGAGAATTATCTTAACCAATGTCAATGTAACAAGTGAAAATCTTCTCAAATAAGACATACTTGTTATAGACCATGCTTAAAAACTGAAATATAAGATTGTCCTCAAATAGCTACAGTCATTACTGTAATAGCTGACCTCAACTGACAGCAAGCTTCATTTCACTTCAATTAGGATTTACTCTGCTTCTTCTGATGAATTTTAAGGGTAACACTATGCTGGGCTAGACAGATGAGGAACACACTGTCCTCAGCAACTTCTTCCAACCCTTCCTAGAGTATTTCCAGATGATGGCAAACCAGTAGAAAGACAATGAGAGGAAAAGAGACAGAGGTATAGTAATGCCCCAAGGGTAAACTAAATGACTGGGAGATAAACTGGAGCTGAAGATTAGCAAAGATTGTAACCAGGAGGACAGGACGTTGAAGTGACAAATTGGCACCTAAATTCGTAGTCAAAAACTGAAAAAAGTAAGTTTGTAGAGAAACCAAAAATCATGATAGAACTTTGAAGTTACTTTTAAATGTGTTTGAGAAATCAGTGAACTCAGACAATTAATTGACTTCAGGAAGCAAACTTATACACCATGACTGCTAATGTCACTTCACTCATGACCTAGCAACTGCATGGCCACAAGCAGGGTTGCCAGATTTTAAAAATCACAGATCAGGATAGCCACCATTTCGAGCAACCAAAAGAAAAAGATGTTAAGGAACTAAGAAAGACCAAAAATAGGTCATTTTAGTTAAATCATAATTATAGATTTGTAGACATGTATAATCTAACATATAAGTATATGTAAATAAGTACATATATAGAACTGAACATATATAAAATAGTCACAGAAGTATGGGTATGTTTTATTTAACTTGTAACTTGTTTTATGTTTCATATAATACTGTACAACATGATATTTGTAAATAGAATGCAGATATGCAAATACGACCTACCTTGTTAGTTGAAAAATCCTTATCAGTATCATTTCACTTTCAAAACAAATTACACACGAGCACAAGCAGCCATGATGAGCACAAGAAACGTACGACAACACACAAAGTACACGAACACACATGATTCAAACAATCGGATTCAGCTAACAGTTACAAATTCTATTCATTAAAGGTGTTACACCAGGTTGTCTACATAAAATTGGCTAGATATTCAATATAAAAATTTAATTAAGATTTTTTTCCTACATACAATTTTTGTTCAATCGGGATTTTCAGAGGCAATGTGTGACTCTAGATTTGTCGAACTTGGGACAGTCCCAGTGAAATCGGGACACTGGCAACACTGGCCACAAGTAACAAACGTTGCAAAACAGCGATTCCCATGGAAAAGCAAAATGGCATCACGGTAAAATGTACATAAATAGAAAATACTTTAAAGCCACCTAAAACAAGATAACTAACATCAGGAAGCTCTTCATTGATATATGAAAAGATATCAAATAAATAAATCCTGACCAAAAGATGTACAATGATGACAGATTTTAGTTGAAATCGGCGCCCATGGCATCCTTACTACTTGTTCAGAAAGGGAACCCAGTGACCATGGACAGGAACCTAATTAGTAGCAACCTAAAACCAAAGAACATTCCACAAAAGATCTTTCTGTAAGTTCTAACTACATCAATAATAACCCTCAATCAGAACACAGATAACCATCCCCACCACAGATCCAGGTGCAGGAGTGTGTTTGCATGCAAGTACTGAGTGTTAGTGTCACTGCTGTAGACTGGTCGGGCTGAGCTCCATTGTGCTTTTATGTTATACTGTATATAGAATGTGTATGCTTTATATTTATTGAATAAGGAAATAAATATGGCTTTAACAAGGAATTGTAATTACAAGAAGTATTTAATACAAAATGAATTACTTAATTATTCATATAATCAGAATTTAAAAATGATACTAAACTTTGATAAACTTAAGAAATCAATAAATAAGAAGAAAGAATGGCTTGAAAAATGCATCCTTCAACTTGAAATCAGAATTGGATTAAAAAGAACAAATGGATAAATAAACATAAACAGGATAGAATAGCTACAAGATACAGTAAACCCCTCAAAGATAAGCAGGACAAGCAGCAACTGTAATAACAGAAATACTTTATTGAAAAAATATCTAATGCAAGCAAACAGACCAAGGTATAAACTAATTCTAAATCAGACTACATGAATAAGAATGTAAACCAGTAACAACTTAAATATTCTTAAATATCATCAAGGAAAATCAAACAAAAGAAATCACCAGAAGAAGGCTACAGGCAAACACAACACATTGCTCTTTTGTTACTTAGTGGGACCAGTCACTTAGGAGACAGGTAATCCTAAATTTAATCTAAATCCCATCTGGGAAAGGCCTGGTGCTTCAGACCTGCTGTAGGAATCATTCCAAAGATTAATTTAAATTATTCAATAATCCCAAAATTAAAGTCAGAAGATAAATAATAAACTACAAAAAAAATCAGATAAACCAAAAGCAGAGCCCAGGCCCAACCATGACAGTCACATCAATGATATGTGTTTTCAGCTGGAGACACTTCTCAATGTATCATTCAGCAGTACATAAAGATCAGCCACAATTCATGTCTGGAAACATCTTCAGTAACACTCCATGAACTGATAGATACTCCGGTCTTTGTAGGGTCGCTCTTTAGATACGTGGATGTTTTGAATTCCATATAAATAAGGTTATGCTTGAAACCTAATTTCTTAAAAAATGATTTATTGATGTATATTGGAATGTTTTGAAATAAAAAGAGAAGCTTTGGAAGGGAAGGAAGGATAATCTTGACTCATGCGGCATCTTTATTTATACCAGAACTTCTGGTTTCACCATAAGTGTGATGATTGCGGTCACATGACCCATAAATTATGTCACATAAATAAATGGGAAAAATAAAAATAAATTAAAACTATTCTCTAATAAGTTCCAGACAATGAAAATGATGAAAACAAAGCGGATAATGAAAGCCAGAAGTAAACACAAAGCAAGCTAACATGTTCATGTAGAGTGCATTCACCTTGCCTTTGTGCAGGTTGTGGGATTGGGTACAAACCTAGAGAGGTATATATCCCTATTCCCAAAGTTAAATAATCCTAACCCTAATTTTTTTTTTATTCCTGCCTCTTCCAGAATTGGCAGTGCAACTGCCCTATAAGGAGGTACTATATGAGCTATTTATGTACAAAATAAACTGTAAAGAAGACCACTGAGAAGATGGTGCTTTATTTAAATTGTCATGATCTGGGCTCTCTATTGCACAAATAATATTGATTGTCCAAGCACAATTTATTCCAAAGTCACTGAAACAATTTTGAAGTCTTTTAACACAGCTTAAAAGCACAGAAGAAAACGAGTTGACTCAGTTTTTGTCTTGTCAACTTCAATAAAATCCAAAGTTGTCTTCTTCAGAGCTGTTTTCCTGCAGAGGGGCAGGACGTTATTTTCTACAGGGATCCGAAAGATCAGAAGTTGCTGAGCTGGGGAAAGACTTCTATTATTAGAGAAACAACAGCTTATACAGTCTTTTATTACCATGATGTATGATCCTACATGTTTGTGTCTTATGTTTGTATGAAATTGTGTTTTATTTGTAATCAAAGCATCCCCAGAAAGCTGGACCTCAGCTTCCCCATTTCAAAATGCATAAAAACAAGTACATTAGAAGCACAAAATGGTCATTTCTTATTATAATATGCAATCTCTCAAAAGTCACTGGGTAAACTGCAAGTCGTAGTATGATGTAGCATGCTCAATTTAATTTTTTAAGTTTTCCTTGTTAGTTAACAAGAATGTTGGGTGTTTATGGTGTTATGGATATTCAACGTTTGTTTCTGCTTATGCCACTTCTCTCTATTTTCCTGTTTTCTTGTATTGTAAGTTTTCACCCATTTCCTAGCTGCCTAGCACTATTTAAAAATAGCTTTCCAATACATTCCATTACGAAGCACCAGCACCACATGGTTTTATACCTAGTTAACCGAGGAGTCATTATGTGAGTGGTTTGACTTATGCATCACACTCTTTCCTTTCCTTTCAGCATTTTTTCTGTTTCAGCCAGGATGTCTTAATTTTGCATTTGACCTTCAAATAATAGTTAATATAGATTATTTAGTTTCTTGTACATTAAAGCAGAACTTCACATAATGTGACATTTAAGCATAAATGGCTCAATATTGTCCTTAAATGATTTCATCTTGGAACCTTTACATTACATGGAGCAGAAAAATTTCTTCTTCATTTTCTTCTCGCTGTATATTTCATAAGCTCCTTTTGCTTTTCCTTGCCGTCTTTCTTCTTCATACTTGCTATCTAAGAAAAAACATGATCATGTCATATACAGGTAGAATTAGAACAGATAAGTTTAGAAGTTAAAAATGAAGCAGTATAATTGTGAATTAAAAAATAATAATACTAAGCTGGACTGAATGGTTTCTTCAAATAAGGAGATATGCCTCTAACTTTGCTGCTCTTCCTGGATGGAATATATGAAGAATGCTATGCTGAGGGTGGCACGGTGGCGCAGTGGTAGCACTGCTGCCTCGCAGTTAGGAGACCTGGGTTCACTTCCTGGGTCCTCCCTGCGTGAAGTTTGCATGTTCTCCCCGTGTCTGCGTGGGTTTCCTCCGGGTGCTCCGGTTTCCTCCCACAGTCCAGAGACATGCAGGTTAGGTTAATTGGCGATCCTAAATTGTCTTTAGTGTGTGCTTGGTGTGTGTGTGTGCCCTGTGGTGGGCTGGTGCCCTGCCTGGGTTTGTTCTTGCCTTGCGCCCTGTGTTGGCTGGGATTGGCTCCAGCAGACCCCCGTGACCCTGCAGTTAGGATATAGCGGGTTGGATAATGGATGGATGGATGGATGTTATGCTGATATTGATATGTCAGAGATAAACTAGATGAGAAACAATTCTCAAACTGAGAGCTGTAATACTCAAAACGGAATTTTGAATTTAGGGGTTAAAGACCCATTGCAATTAAGTTATTGTTAATTAAAATTTTCACATTATTTTAAAATAATGAATATGCAAAAAAATTAAACTATTTAATTTTAATCTCATGCTACAAATAAATGAAGCGGAACAAGGTCAGATAATAAGACACAATTGAAGATTATTTATGTACATTGAGGAGTGTCACCTAAGAAATATCAAAACAAGTTTCTAAAAATCAGAAATGCAGCAGACCTCCTCCAAGAAAGATTAAACATATAAGAAAGACATTGCTTAGGAAACAGCAGTTGTATAAGGTCTACATGAGAAATACATCCAGCCTTAATTATGAAGCCTAGGAGCTTAAGTGGCATCAGGAAAAATGATAAAATATAAATTTCAAAAAGACTGTTAAAGAAGAATATTTCTCATAATACTCTTTATAAAACAAGAGGCTCTTTTAATATTTCCACAATAAGAGAGCAGTCAAGGAGCTCTCATAAAGTTCAGCTCTGTTCTTTTTAATTTCTATAAATAATACAGATAAATATGTGAGATTAAAAAGTGTTGTGTTGTAGATAACCCTAAAAAAGTTAAATTACCAGATGGCAGTCTGAAAATAATTACTGAATAAGTTAGATAAAAAAATATTTTGAAAAATTGGTTCAATTTTAAAAGGATACATCATTTTTCATAATACCAGGATGTAAAAATAATGACTACCGTAAACAGACCAATGCCACATCCAGCATTGTTTCTTGACCTATCCCCAATGCATCCAGAAATAAATCCATTCATCTGCAATCAATCTACTGGACCAAACAGGCTTGAAAATAGATGGATGATAGCTAAATGCACTGTAAGGTTCTGTAGCAGAAAAGTACACTTAAGGAGAAAGATTTGGGGGTTCCGTTGGACTTAAAATTATACACCAAGCAGACAGTGTACCGAAATGAGTCAAATGGCTAATTGTGTGCAGGTTACACAGTACGTTGTGTGGAGTAAGAGTTTATGCTTTAGGTGTAAAGAAAAATTGTGGTGCCACTTCGAGCCACTGAGCGGAAAGATCTGCATTGTGTAGTGATAGTGGCTCAGCAATTCATCAGGACTGGCTTCCAGCATCTGATCAGCGTTTTTGTTAGCCACATGAAGGAGAATGCTAGCAGCATCAGCAGAAGCACAACACACCCTGCGCATTCTCTCAATGATCTACAACCATCTGGTAGCCACTATAGGGTGATCCAATCGTACACAAACAGACTGAAAAATAGCTTTATTCTCTAGCTGTGACTTTCATCACATCCTGTGCTCAACTGCTGAGAACTGATTTAAACCCCATCTTGGGATTGTTACTATACACACAGACACAATTCAGCCCTCAAAGGCTGAATCTATTTATTTACTGCTAGTGGCAGGATTAACACTCCAAAGACTATAAAAAAAAAAAAAACCCAGACTGTTCCATTCCGTTCAAACTAGTGTAGTGCTGAGGTGTCACCCATTGCACAGCTGCGCTAGGGTCCTAAAATAGGATTGTGAGGTGGTTCGCAATGTGGTGGGAGCAGCAATGAGCTGTATCAGCGCATGCTCCCAACCTCCTCCTTTTTCTTTAATATATTGCTGTTTTTATGAGAATTGTCAAACCAGATTTCATTGTACGCAAGTATAATGCTAGGTAAAGATTTCTGTTCTATTCTAAAATAAAATTGCAGAGGTTCCAAACAGGTTCTGAATGTGTAAATCCCCCTTTGCAAATGTTAACTGTAGGAATTTTATAACCTCAGCCCAATTGAATCCAAATTAGTTTCTGCACATGAATCTTTGAGGCAAATCAGCAACATTACACTTTGATCAATAGAATTATACAATAAAACACATGGTAAAAATGGTTAATTTATTTAGGAAGTTACAGGGTGTACCTTTAAGAAGGACAGTTAACCTCCTTAGCATTAACCCTGAGCATGTCTCGGGCTCAGAATTCTATGCAATTAGGATTAATTCCAAACAGTATTCAGGTTAATCGATTTTGATGATATTTGGCGCGTTAAGCCTTTAATAATGCTCCGCATAGTGTTCTGCTGCCATTATGTAGATGAAGTAATATACTGCAAAAAAACATGAATTTTTCTATGCTTTCTGGCACTCTGTGGTAACTCATTAATATTCATGAGTGGAGTGGAGCTTTCAACATAAAAACGCACCAGCATATAAACAAAAAGCTGAACTGAATGCAAACAATTAGTTGAATCAAGTGATAGTGATGATAATGAGAATTCATAACTAGACATTGACACAGATAGTGAAACTGATGCATATGGCACCATACGATCCGTATTATGGCTGGTGAATTTAGTCATGTGAAAGTTCTCCGGGGTGCAAGTAGCTTTGTGGTAAAAAAGTCAAAATAATTGTAATCAAGTAGAAGGACAAGAAAACCGTCCGCCACCTAAGCACTGTTCACAATTAACAGGCACTGACTTAGCTCTCATGCACAGGCAACAGATTAAAAATATAAGAAAAGTACGCAAAGAAACACACTTCTACTGTCCTGATTGGGCTGCGCATTGTTGACTGTCAAAACATATTACATGAAAGACATGTACTAAATCTGTATCAGTATGGTGGTAGACATTACACATACCATTTGGACTGTATTTATGTTGTCATTTTAGTATTTACATGTTGCTGTTACACATGATAACATTTTTCTCTTGACGAAAAAGAAATTCAGATTTTTTGGTCTGTTTTTCTAGGGGTATACACAGGCTGTGTAACCTGATCAATAAAAGATGATAACATCAAAACTTGACCAAGCTAGGAAACAAAAAGGAAAGCTACACAATTTAAAGTATTTTATCCTGTACATAATCTATCTCCCTAATGCTTATAATAAAGCATGAGAAAGGAGTTTATGAGTAAGTCTTCGAGGAACTGAGGATGTTAGGCTAGAATTTGAAAATGACCTCTTTTATACTGTATAGTACTATTTAATATATGGGAACTGAGGACTACAGGAGTTGGTGACGTAGATTGTGTACATTTGTTTAAATTTTTATATATTGTATATTGTGTATGTGATGTCTAAACTGTAAATGCATAAACATTTAAATCATGGCATAGTTACACTGTAATATGGTTCAGTCGAGCCACTGTTCTAAGATGTTGGGTGGTGAAGACGCGATATCATGGTTGAGATGACCCTGAAATTAATAAGGCGTCCGTGAAGTCTGTAGGCTAACAAGTCAGCCAGATTCATCAGAATTGGGACTGTCACAAGAATAGTTCATCAAAATAGGTGGAGTGAAAGTGGGAAAAGTGTCATTCCTGTTATGTCATATATATGTTTAATAGTGTTGTGACATTGTTGTTATATGTGTTTTTCATGGGTAAAACAAAACCCTCAAGAACAGAAACATTTTTTCAGTGATCTCAGTTCATTTTCAAAATTTCATGCTAATTTCCACTAGGAATAGAAATGTGAAATGTCTCAGCCTTCCTGCACTTGTTATAAATATTATACCAGTCTTAATAATTTATATTATACTACATATGTTGTGAGAACATTTATACCATGGCAGAGGAAGGTGTTTCATTTTACTTGTTTGTCAGCTGTAGTTTCCTATTATGATGTATGCAAAAGTCACTAAGGACACTCCTCTAGAGGATGCAGTGCACAAATTTCTAATCTGCATACACAAGTCAAAATAAAGTTAAACTGTATTTGCTGAATTTGGTGTCTTTGAATAAACTCCATTTTGTGTCAATCTACAGGGAAACCTTCTATATGTTGCTGCATAACTAAACATGCAGGAATGTCTTGTGGCAGATATTTTGTTTTTGTGCCGCATACTCCAATTTCCCTGGGGTATACACTATTGTCTACCAGCAACAACATCAAAGTTCAATTATTTTTGAGGAATTGACAATGTGGATCGCATATATGAGGTGACAATGTAGCAACCTACTAAAATCCTTTGGGGATATTTTTATAATATTGTGGTTGTCAAATTATTCATATCACTTATAGTATTGTGACATTTATAAATTAGGCTAAAATGAGGAAGAAGCAGATCATAAATTGGAAAATGTATTGAAGTGAAAGTAATTTTTCAGGTCTGCATTGCCAAACCTCCTGATTTAAAATGCCAAAGAAGGAAAGTTTTTACAGATGATAAAATGTACTGTATACCTTAATATCAACTGAAAAGTGAAACATTATGAAACATGGGGTACAGTGTGCATGTTTATATTATTAAGGATAAAGTATTTTAAATAGATAGAGAAGCTAGCAACCCTTCATGCATGGAAGTTTAAATCTTCATGGGAGACATGTTTAGAGTGGCAGGCAGTGCACAGCAGCAGTTACCCCTGTGTATCCCCTCATTTGCACACATGAGCTTTTGTCAGGAATGAATTACAGACAGGGGCAGCAGCTCATGGTGGGGAGTTAAAGAAAGCATAGTAAGGTGGAAATGTGAGCAATATACCTTTAGGAGTATTTACATATTACTAGAAAGAAATAAGCAGGCAATTTCTGCCTTGGATTAGAGAAAGACAGAGAAAGATGCATTCCTTTACTGTGTGATGTCAATCACAATACAGTACATACTATACCTACTAAACCATACAGAACTGAAATATGTTCAATTGAGACAAATATTTAATAAACGTGAATTTAATGCACCCATCCATCCTTTCATTTTCTGCTGTGCTTTTCCACTTTACAGTTATGGGGAAACACATTATAATAATTGGTGTTAAGCCATTGTGGGTCTGTGTGTGCATGTGTACTGCGATGGACTGGCATTCCTTCCAGGGATAGTTGTTGTTTCCACCAGGTATTGCTAGAAATGTGATCAGCACTGGCAACTCTAAATTGGACAAAGTGGTTAGAGGAAGTGGATGAATGAATGTAAGATTGGAAAGATAAACATATTTAGTATTCAGTGTCTCCACAATACTTACGGTATGATTTTTAAACAAGCATAGATTAGTAACGCATGTCTATCTGTATGCAGTTTCTGAATTCCTATAATGCAGATTTTGAGCAACTCTTCATCTTTTGTGACATCATCTTGGGTATATGTCATCTAACATACACTGACATTGGTTCAATGGAGATAACCTGTCTGGTGTTTCAATTCAATTCCTGTATGTGGAAGGTCCAACTTGTGGTCTAACCAACACAATGAAGACCAAAGAACAATCCAAGCAACTCAGTGAAAAGGTGATTATAAAGCACAAGTCAGGAGATGGAAACAAGAAAATGTCCACATCACCAAGCACTGCTTGGAATCCAGTTACATCAATTATTAAGAAATGGAAGAAGTATGGCACAGCTGTAAATCTGCATGGAGCAGCCTGTCCACATAAACTCACCGACTGTGGAAGAAGAAGACGACTACTGTGGGAGGCCACCAAGAGACCTCTGATAACTCTGAAGAAGTTACAAGCTACAAATTAAACACTGCACATGATCAAAAACTCACCATCTCCACCGTGAAGCATGGTGGTTTTAGCATCTTGCTCTGAAGATGCTTTTCTAAAGCAGGCCCTGAAAGACTTGGGTATGTAGTGGGGAAAATGAATGCAACAAAATGTTGGGAAATATTGGAGGAAAACACAATATCGTCTTCAAGAAACCTGCGTCTTGGTAGAAGATGTGTTTTAAAGTAAGACAATGACCCCAAGCACAAAGCCAAAGCAGCAAAGGAATGGCTTAGAAACAGTAAAGTTAATGTCCAGGAGTGGCCAAGTCAGAGTCCTGATCTCAGTATAAGGGATACTTTGTGACTGGACTTGACAAAGAATGCTCACTCACAATCTCTATACAGCCTGACAGAGCTTGAGCAGTTTTGTAATGAAGAAGAATCGGAAAAAATTGCAGTGTCCAGATGTGCAAAGCTGAGAGAGACAGAGAGAGACCTGTGCACATACACTAAAAGCTATCATGGCAGCTTAAGGTGTTTGTGCTAAATACTGATGTGAATACTTAAGCAATCATTTGTTTTGTGTACTTAATTTAGACCACTCTGCAGAGATCTGTTTTCACTTTGACATTAGTCTTTTTTTTGTCGATCACTGTCAAAAAGCCAGATTAAATCCATTGTGGTTCAATGTTGTATAATAATAAGCTGTGACACTTTCCAAAGGAGTGAATTTATTTTATTGGCACTGCATTTTAATGTCATACGTGATTTCTTTCTGTGGTTTGGTTGCTCTGTTACTAAGTTATTTTGAATATTTCTTAGCATTTTGGGTGTTATGCCAGTCAGACAAGTTTTAGTCACCTCAGCTGCTGTAGCTAGTGTGTGATTTCAGTGTGTGATTTTTTTAGAGTGCACTACCACTCACCTTCTTTGACTTTAAACACATCACTACTGGCTTTAGAGTTATGCTTCATTTATCAACTATGTTACAGGTTTGCCTAGCAGCTTACATTTAATTTATAGTCTTTAAGTACTAGTTATTTAATTGACATTTGGAAAAGCCCTATTAAATACCTGGAATTTTTCATACTGTATACCATCCAGCCATTCATAACTGTGATTAATCTCAATGCTGCATTCCAATGATTCATTCTTTTAGTCAGCATACAAGCAAGCTGCTCAGTCATCAAAGTTTTACAGTGAAAGAAAAAGTAGACATAAAACAAAAGCTAGATTGAAAAAGGAAGCTTTGGGGAAGATCCTGTTGTAGAGTCTGCGAGGGTTTACTTCACACATCTTTACCAAACGGGCAGCCATAGACAACCCTATAACAAACTAGCAGCCGACAAATACGTATACATAGTGATCTGGTAGAAATGGATACAGTCAAGTACAAAATAACTTGGTGTAAGAGATCAAAAATTGTATATAATCATATGATATGGTAAGAAAAAAATAATTATAATGCCATAATAACCATAATGGCAGGATGTATCTTATAAAATGATTTATTGTTTTGGAATCAATGTATAGGTCGTTTGATGCACACGAGGAGCTACAATTAGTGAGGATTCCTGTCTTGAATTCTTCAGTCTTTTCAGCTATTGCACCTTTGCAGGGCACTATAGCTACAGCTGCACTTCACTCTTCTTCACGGTAGGTATACTAATGAAAGCCAACATGTGGAATTTTGTTTCATGACAGTCCATATCTTTGAGCACTTTTCTCTACATCATATTCTAGCTTTGAAATTGCTGTCTTTGACAATATGCAGTCTCACACATTCTATTTAACACTGTTCATTCCTTGAAGACTTTTTTTTTGGAACAGCTTATGATTGCCAGCTCTTTGTTCTGATTCAGACACTTACGGCAAAAGCTTACAAATAACTTTGTTGTGTGTCACCTACATCCTTGTAACAAAAGAGCTCAAATGTTCAACTGCTAAGGCTGTCTGCTAGTCTTCATTTTACATTCCTGACAGGCACTCAATAAAGTTTTTAGAGCTTCTACAAGGCTAAGATCAACAAGCTCTTTAGATATTTTCTTTCTTCTTGTTGCCAGGGTAAAATATCCTTAGTATATACTTTACAGCGATTCAAGAGACATTTTAGTAAAGATAAATGTTTCTCGGCTATATTGTTTTGCAATGCATTGAAAATATACAAAACAGCCCTTACTTTTATATGATACCTTCCTATAGACATTGGAATCCAAGTGCAATTTATAAGTGCAGAGCTATTAATACAATTGTTTTCATGTTTGTGTAATTTGAAGACTGTTGAAATATGTGACTTATGACTCACTGTGTTATCTTTAATAAGTGACAAATGGATTGGCAGCATTGCTCTTTGCAATCAAGCACTGTAGCTTCTAGGAGAGTTCTTTGAGATATACAATACCTAGATAATCAAAGCTTGTCAAAATTGTGCAGGACTAGAAAACATCTAATAAGGGTAATCCAACCATCCAATTTCTGAAACTGCTTTTACCACTGTAAATTGTTGAGGAGCCAGAGTCTGTCCCAGTAGCATCAGACAGAAAGAATCACCCAGATCTAAAAAGGATGCAGACAGATGATTACATTCATTCCTTCTTAGTTCCAAATATTCTGACACACATTTTTAGGACTAGTGAGGAAACCAGAGTACCGAAAGACAGACCCTACAGATTGAGGGATAATGTCCACACAGTCAATAACTTGTCTAAGGACTCATCCCAGGTTTCTTAAATTATGAGGCAGCAATGTTAATCTTGGCTCTGGTGTATCAACACATATGCTGTATATACTTGCTGACCTATTATTAGGAACACCTGAATATCTGCTTATTCATGCAGTTATCTAATCAGCCAATCATGTTGTAGCAACACAATGCATATGTTCATGCAGATAGGGGTCATAAGCTTCAGTTTATGTTCACATCAAACATCAGAATGGGGGAAAAATATGATCTCACTGAATCTGACCTTGGTTTGATTGTTGGTGCCAGACAGACTGATTTGAGTATTTCTGTAACTGCTGATCGTCTGGGATTTTCACACAGAACAGTCTCTGGATTTTACTCAGAGTTTCTTTTGATGGAAATGTCTTGTTGCTGAGAGTTTAAAGAAAAATGTCCAGACTGGAACATTTGTTCAAGCTAACAGAAAGGCTACTCTAACTTAGATAACCACTGTGTATAGCCGTGGGGAGAAGAAAAGCATCTCAGAATGCACTGCAGGTCTAACCCAGAATTGGATAGACTACAACAGCCAGAGACCATGTTGGCTTCTACTCCTGTCAGCTAAGCTGAGGCTGCAGTAGGCACAATCTAACCAAAACTGGACAGCTAAAACTGGAAAAATATAGCCTGGCCTGATGGATCTTGAATTCTTCTGAGGCACTCAGGTGATAAGGTCAGAATTTTGGTAGCAACAACACAAACCTATACCTTGTTTTAACAGTTTATGCCACTGGAGGTCATGTAATGGTGTTGGGGAATATTTTCTTGGCACATTTTGGGACAGTTAATGCCAATCAATGACCCCTTAAATGCCACAACCTATCTGAATATTTTTGCTGACTGTATTCATCCCTTCATTTCCACAACTTACTCAACTTCTTATGGCTACTTCCAGCATGATGCTGGATCATATCACAAAACAAAAGTCACCACAAACTGGTTTTATGAGTATGACAATGAGTTCAGTGCTCTTTAGTTGCCTTCCCAGGAACTGGATGTGAATCCATCAGAACACCTTTGGGAGATTCGCAACATGAATGTACAGCTGACAAATCTGCAGAAATTGTGTGATGTGATCATGTCAAATGGACCGGAATCTCAAAGAAACCTTTCAAAGATTTTTGTTGAAATACATCTCACAAAGAACCAAGGCTATTCGAGAGCAAAAGGAGGCCATGCGCAGTATTAGTATAGTATTCCTAATAATTTGGCGAATCTAAGCTGATGTTACATTAGCATACTGTGACCGATTGGCACCGTAAGGGTTGACCAGCATGGGTTACCATTTTGAATTTGAACTTTCAGTAGTGGCTTTTGCACTTGTACCCCTAGAAATAGATAAAGTGGGTTCAGAGGATTTGTATACATTTTTAAATATATAAATATTGTATGATATGCATACTGCATGTTAATGACATGTGAATGTGCCCCTGGAAGAGATGATAAACAAAGGCAGAACATGTAGTCAAGGACAGCTAAAACTCAGAACTGTGAGACCAAACAACCAGAAACTGAAAGGACAAGACATACTTAAAAGTTACAGATAGAACAAAGTCTTAAACAAAAGGCATAGAATACGCACCTCATAGAAATTTTAGCCTATTCATGAAACACGACCTCCCCTGTCTGAACCCATGAAGACCACTCACTAACACACCTGCTCTTACCAGGTGATACTCAATCTTTTTGAATTAGAATTACTTTTATGGGTCTATCTGTCAAACATGTTAAACTTGCTGGCTTTAAAATTACTCATGTACTAGAATCCTGTTTGCTACCTTCCAAACCTTAGAATTTTCCCATTGTGCAGTGATTTTAGCAAATTGTGCATCAGGGTTTTACAGCATAAACAGTATGTGCTCACTAATCTCCTTAAGCACCACAGGGTAAATATAATCTGGACCAGGTAATTTGTTAGGCTTCAGTCTATTTTGGTCTCACTGCGCTTCTCCCTGTATACAGTAAAACCTTGGATTGCGAGTAACTTGGTCTGCGAGTGTTTTGCAAGATGAGCAAAAACTTTTAATAAATTTTAACTTGATAAATGAGCAAGGTCTTGCAATACGGGTAGTACGTATACGCTTTGCCTGGATCACAACTGAGCCGATGATTCTTCTCTCTCCGCGGGATTATGGGTAATTGTCTCCCAAGCTCGGTCTCAGTCGGAGTTCCTTACTTGTACAGTTGACAACCGTACGAGTGGATACTGTTTACTATAGCATTGTGACCACGTGTGTGTGTGTGTGAAGCATTTTTTAATTTTGTGTGCGAACAATGAATCTGTTTAATGGCAGTCTAATGTCACATTTTTGCCAAATCCTCAAAAGGAGGCAAAAGCAACTGTCATTGGATAGGTTCCTTGTTAAAGTTGAAAAAAAAAAGAATAAGATTCCAGTGAGCCAACAGATAGCAGTGATTTCATTAGGTAGAGTGAAAGTCGTCCTACACAATAACCCTCCTCCTCCTCCTCTCCTTTCTCTCGTCTCCCTCACACCACCACATTCTTTTCAAACGTAAAGTGTAGGTTAATTTGTTTTATGTATTTTTACTTTATATTTTGTATTAATCATTTTTATATGAATATTTTTGGGTTGTGGAACAGATCATCTGAGTTTCTATTATTTCTAATGGGGAAATTTGCTTTGATATACGATTGCTTTGGATTTCAAGCAAGTTTCCAGAACGAATTATGCTCGCAAACCAATGCACCACTGCAATTTACAAATCGTAAAGATACTGACTTCTTTACATGTGTGAACTTCAGAAAAATGCAGGTTCCGAGCTTTGGCTGTTTCACTGTATGTATATTTTAGTCTGTCCTTATTATTCACCAACTTCACCTCCTCCTTGACCATTCTTTTACTACTAAAATACTGAAAGTATCTCTTTAGGTCATCTTTCACCTTTTGCATAATGTTTCTTTCTGTCTTTTAGCTTTCCTAATATGCTTTTTAACCCTTGTTCTCATGCTCTCATAAGCCCTTAAAATAAATCATATGTCACCTAGAAATCAAATGGCAATTCAGCCTCCAAAAACGGACAGTGTCCTCCAGGGCTGGATTAAGACCTTTAGAGGGCCTAAGCTATAGATTTTGGTTCCCTCCTATATATGAGCTGCACTCACTCTGGGACAGCCAATATGTCCAAGACAAGAACAATCAGGTGAGCAGTTGAGACCGTGTGGCAGTTACCAAATTCTAATTTTGTTGTATTCCCAAGATTAATATATATTACACTGTGTAAGACCATGCTGTAAAAAGCCCAGGCTTCTAGAAACCATGGATTCTGGCACTTTAATCAGTCAATCACATCAGTTGTCTATCAGCGGCTAAGCAAGGTTCTCTTTCCTCAAAGGTTTCGTTTTGCCAATGTGCTCGCCTCACTTGTGTATTAGCAACTAAGAGAGTTTTTCTTTTCTCAGCGGTTTCACTTTGGCGACAGAGTCGTTTTCTTTGAACTTCATGCTGTAGCCTTGCTCTTCCGGGCTGGACAGACAGACACACACACTTCCATGTGTAGACATTTATATATAAGATTAATCGCTATTATTACTATTTTATTATCATTTTTATTATTGTATATTGTAAAATATTCACACAAACACCGTCAAAGGTTTGGGGATCCACCCCATATACTGTAGAACAGACTGGAGATCAAAATGGAACTGAAAATGGCAAAAATGGAGGTTGTATATATAGTTACGAAAGTGATTCCATGGTTGAATGGCATTCTGGAACCAGAAGTGACATCAGGAGAAGGTGGGGGCTTGAGGACTGAAACCAGAAGTGACGTTAATGTTTAAGGACTGGAAGTGCTGGTTAAGTTGTGGATTCGTTAGTTGTTCTGCAGGGGGAGAGGAGAAAGAGTAAGAGGGCAGCGCCAACCCCTTTATTTAAGCCAGCGAAATGTTTCCCAAATGCATATGTGTGACAATATATATGTGTTGTAATAACAAGACAGACAAGCGTAAAGGGTTGGGGTTTTTAGCCCCGTATACTGTAACACAAAAATCAGGTCAATTGTTTTCAAAAACTCAAAAGTCACAGAAGGATAGGGAGACGGACAGTTTATAGGACCAGACCGGAAATTAGAACGTGGGATGCTGGGTAAAACGTGGTGGTGGATGGGAGGCTGACGTCATCAATTGGGGAACCAGAGGGAAGAAAGGAACCCGGAAGTGTTGTGGCTCTTTGAGTCATCCAGGCGGTGCCTCATTCTTTCTGAGGAAATAAAAAGAGAGAGGTTAGTACGCTGCCATTGTCCCCTGGCACGACTTGTCGCAGTGTAAATCGGGTCCTTAAGCTGCTCCCCATGTGATTGTGCATGACAGTGTGTAATTTTTTAATTTAATGTGGGAGCCCCTTTTCATGGAATCTGGTTCATCTGCACTATTTGCACTTTTACACCATATGGTCCATAGTATATCTGGCAAAGGAAAATTTCTGTGGTGTCCCCTTTCCCTTGATGCTCTAAGCACATACTTACGTATTTTGTTTAATGGTTAATCCAGCCCTGGCGTTCTCAATTATCATACTATAAACCTTGGAAATGTGAACCCAAGTAGTATACACCATTAACAGCATTGGCACTCTGATATTTTTAACACTGAGACTGTATTTTTAAATGGAATTTTACATACTGGTACCTACTGCATATACTGTAGTTGTTTCTTTTTTTCTAAACTCTTTTCTGTTTGACATTCTGTGGGGTTTCTGTTGTAATTTCCGATTAACTTTATGACAATGAGAGACCACATGTAAATAAGAAATCAAGTCTTGCTACATGTGAAGGTGGCACAGAGGTGCACTTCTTATAAGCTACTGCCACACAGCTGCTGAGGACAGGGGTCAATTTCTGACCTATCGCTGTCTGTCACATTTTCCCAGGTTTTCTCGTGGTGCTCAGTTTTCCTTTCTAAATCCAAAGACGTGTGTTAAGTTAATAATTGACAATCCATTGTAATGAGAGTGATTGTGGCTGTGTGCGTGAGTATGTATTGTAATGGAATGATGGCCTGTCTATAGTTTGCTTCTCCTGAACGCTTGGTGCTGCCAAGATGTGGAGCCCTGCTGTCCTACACTGGAATAAGTGTGTTCAGAAAATGAATCAAATAAACGTGAGCACCAGTTATTTAAACATTTACTTTAAAACAGGAGTTTATTTTTGGGCTTGAACACTTTGAAATATTGCCTGCTGAAAGGAATGTGTGTTTTAAAGTTTTTAAAATATAATCCTCAACGTAGAAGACACATAATTCTTTTATATACCATGTAACCTGCTATTTTAATTTTGAGAACAAATAAATAATGAAGCAAAAGAAATAGCTTCTATAAATTTTAAGAATTATAAAAGTGTGACAGGAGACAGTGATTATAATAATATACAGAGAGCAAAGAAAACATAGAAACTTTATGGAAATTTTGATGGGCTTTAGATATAATTAGAAGATTTCACTTATTTACATTTTGTAGTACTTGGTATTAAAAGGGTTCTATCAAGTTTCCCATGTGTGCTCTACTTTTATTTTATGCTTTACAGCTCTTTCAACACTTTTGCCTTTGAATCCATAGGATCCTATTCAATCTTGAGAACTGTGGGCTGTGAATAAAAAAGTAGAATTAGTATTCAATGCTGGACTAGGAGATGAGAAAGATCAGCCTGCTCTTTGAAGGCAGGCTAAAAGCATATTTGTCATTTAGCTTGGTACATGAAAAGGGAGGGAAAAAGGCTTACCATGATTTGCTTAAATTATTATAAAGTATGAAACTCATCCAGAGGTCATTAAGAAGCATTACACATATTGTCACTGTGCGACTGCACATCCATAACTCTTTCATAAATTCTTTGCAAGGTCACTATGGAAAGAAGGTCAATCTTTTAATAAATTCAAGATTTTGGATAATTTTGTGTTTTAATGAGCAGCGTTTTTCCTGTATATTCTGATGAAATTGAATAAACGGCTGTACGAAGTCTGAAAGGCAGGACATTATCTGGCACAGGTGCTTGAATAACCAGTGAAACATCTGACCTTTCTAATTGATCAGTTATCTTACATTATTCATATCTTGTGCAGAATAGATATTTAGATGTACATATTCAAATGATGGTCGAAATCCTCGTATTAAATTTGGTTCTGTCATTATGCATATTTCAGCTGTACCAGCTGCATATTCAGTAATGTCTGAAGTAATAAATATCATACAGAGAAAAGGCAGGAGAAAAACTTAATGAAACAGCCGGGTTCTGCTCAATGTTCAGAACTGAATTTGACAACACGCTAAGCTCTATCTATATAAGTGAGAAATATGAGACAGAAAATAGAGGAACATTAGGACAGGCATTAGGAAGCATCAGTATTTCCATGAAGATACCTGTAATAATAGTTATACTGATAGAGAGACACTCAGGGGCCGTATACATCATACAGTTTTGAAATGGAGAATCTACAGTTACCATGTACTGTATGCTCATGTATAAGCCAGGTCTTGAAACCCGAAAAATCGATCATAAAATCAGACCCCGACTTATACGCCTGATCAAAAATCCAACACTTAAAATTTTTTTTTACATCTTCTTGCCTCCTCCAATCTCGCATCAGTTCTCAGAAGCATTGAATTGTGTTGCAGCAGAGCAGTTACCAATTATTTTTCCTACTTCAACAACCTTTAATTTGAAACCAGCTTCATATTTTCTTCTGATCGAACACTCCATTGTAGATAAGAGATGCTCTTACGATAAAAGTGTATGAAGGGTGTGAGATACAAAAAACACAAATCAGCACAACCGTAGCCTCGGAATAATTTGGTATTACCGTGTGGTCATGTAGGCACAACAGAGAGAGAGAGAGGGGTTAGGAACATGCAGTGATACAGCGCATTGCTGCACCCTCATAGAAAAAAAAGGCAGTGTGCTCCGTGGTTACTCTCTCAGGTGGGCATTAGTATATCATAATCTCTTGGACCAGTAGCGTGAGTTTTCTGCATTCTGCATTCAAGTCCTGACTTATTTGCAAGTATATATGATATGTGCAGTATTTTATGCTGTATTATTGTTTTGCATATTATACTATGTGCGGTGGGCTGGCGCCCTGCTCAGGGTTTGTTTCCTGCCTTGCGCCCTGTGTTGGCTGGGATTGGCTCCAGCAGACCCCCGTAACCCTGTAGTTAAGATATAGCGGGTTGGATAATGGATGGATGGATATTATACTAGGTATTAGAAATATTGTATGTGTACTACTTTCTGTTATTATTATTGCTAACTTATTTGGCTGATGCCTTTATCCAAGACAACTTAAAACATTTAAGATACAGTTGGTTCCATTGCTTTTGTTTTCCCAATTGGTGCACAGTCAGATGAAGTGTTTGCTCAGAGTCACACTTGAACCCACAACTTCAGGGTTTGAACTCCAAAGTCCAAAGCCTTAATTAATGCACCACACTGCCTATATAAGTTTTTTTTTTTTTTTTGTTATTGCCATTTTATTTAAAGCTGTTTAATTATACTGAAGAGAGGTGCAAGTTAAGAATTCCAGTCTCCTTGTGTTATGTGGTGAATGATAATAACTCAAAATGTTTTTTTGTAAACTGTTAATTGATCACACCCACTATTGGGACTGCATAACTTTCAGACTCGGCACAGGTTCAGATTAAGTTGTTGATTTAGTAGGTAGGCCTGAAGAGTTTGGGTATCCTGGCTTCACACTGAATTGCACTTTATTTGTAAAGTACACTTAGAATAATGTTCAAAACGACAGGTGCTAAATAAAATAACCTTTTGATTGAATTGCCCTTCTGTATTTCACCTATGTGAATGAAGGGCTGCCCCTTGAGACTCTTGAACTTTGGCTTATCACTCCAATTTAGGTTATTTGGGGTCAGGTTCACTGTTCCGTTCTGGTGGGCCATTTTATTAAAAGCACAAGACTGCAAGAATAAAACCCTAAATTAAGCTTTGTCCTATATTCCTACAGACAATTTTCCTTGATTTATTTCTTTGAAATCCCTTTTACCTTGGGCCACTGTTGCCTACAGTCTTATAAAGAACTCAACTCTCTAGTTATATTAAATGTTCCCATTCTGTTTCATTTTAAAAGGCAATCACAAATTACTTGCTAACCTTTTCAAACATTTCATTACCATTACAAATACACGGACCATATGCGGAGTGGCAAGCTTCTGTGAAGTTGTCTTTTAATGAGCAGCGTTTCCTCTATTCCGGCAGCTAAGACGTCTGCTCTGCTATAAAATTATTAGCAATGTTATTAAGAAGTGCCACTTCATACAGAGCTATTTTAAAACCAGCCTCTAAGTAACCACTTTTTTTCTTTTTCACATTTTAATATTGTTAAAGATAGAATAGGGTTTGGCAATTTTCATGTTATAAAATGCATTTTTGCTGCTTTGAATAAAAAGACTGAAAATATCTTGAAGGGCAACAGTAGGTCTGCATTGTCCTTACATGTTTCACATGCTATAGTCTTCATTTCTTTATCACTTTACTGCTAAGGGGTACACTCGGTAACTTACCTTGAAATAAAAGATCAGATGGTGAATTACACGTTTATTATATATATATATATATATATATATATTATATATATATATATATATATATATATATATATATATATATATATATATATATATATATATATATATATATATATATATATATATATATATATATATATATATATATATATATATATATATATATATATATATATATATATATAGGGCGGCACGGTGGCGCAGTGGGTAGCGCTGCTGCCTCGCAGTTGAGAGATCTGGGGACCCGGGTTCACTTCCCGGGTCCTCCCTGCGTGGAGTTTGCATGTTCTCCCCGTGTCTGCGTGGGTTTCCTCCGGGCGCTCCGGTTTCCTCCCGCAGTCCAAAGACATGCAGGTTAGGTGGATTGGCGATTCTAAATTGGCCCTAGTGTGTGCTTGGTGTGTGGGTGTGTTTGTGTGTGTCCTGCGGTGGGTTGGCACCCTGCCCGGGATTGGTTCCCTGCCTTGTGCCCTGTGTTGGCTGGGATTGGCTCCAGCAGACCCCCGTGACCCTGTGTTCGGATTCAGCGGGTTGGGAAATGGGTGGATGGATATATATATATATATATATATATATATATTGTGGCCTGCAGAGGGCGCTCCTGCCGCCCAAACCCGACACAGACAAATGCTGAGGCACAAGTAAAAGCACACAGGATTTTTATTTTTTTTTTCCTCATGGGAAACGCCTTCCATGTTTCCCACAAACACAACACAGTCATCAAGCATAGAACAAAATTCTTCTTCTTTCTCTTTTTCACTTCCTCTTTCCTTCACTCCTTCTGGCAAGCTTCATCTTCTCCCACCCGACTATGGCTCCCGGAGTAGTGGATGCTGGCTCCTTTTATAAGGCACCTGGATATGCTCCAGGTGCTTGTTGACTTACTTCTGGCAGCACTTCAGGTTGTGGGGAAAGAGCTGCCCATAAGAGCTCAGCAGCAGCTGCAGCACCCCCTGGCAGCACCCACGGAACCCAACAGGGCTGTATCAGACTACAACTGCCATGGAGCCCTGTGGGAGTTTGAGGTACCGCTGCAACTCAGGGGGGCTGCCAACTAGTGCTCCAGGGGAGCACCTTATATATATATAGGGGCTTAGGTGATGGTAATAATCCGCCAAACCAGGGGTTGGTACTGTGGTCTAATGCCTTCTCTCTTCCTCTTTCCACAGAACGGAAGCTTTACTGCCACTGCAGTGCTGACATCACTTCTGTTGTCCACTCTCCTGGACCCTTCTCTTCCTGTCCAAGACCTATATAATCAAGATGGCTACCAACTAAGTTCTGCCTTCAACTCGAGTCTGAAAAGACATCACCGCATTTTTAATTGCGTGCTATCTATTAATATACACAGTTCAACCAGGGTAATGCTCCCTAGCTCTTTAACTTTGTTTTGTCTCCTCTCTACAACACACACACACACATATATATATATATATATATATATATATATATATATATATATATATATATATATATATATATATATATATATTCACCAACCACAAGCGTTACCTGGTAGGTAACCACCCATACAATCAGATTGTGATTCAAACTACGAATGCCGTGAATGTAATTACCCCGATCTACACGTGGCACAACGTTAGGGACTTCGCTTCTAGCACTGACGTCCGAGGGAGTGCAGTAGAGTGTGTACGCCTGATGAGCCCAGAATTAGGGCGAAACACGTGTCGCGTGCTCTTTGCATTATTTGACAGTAAACTATTTCAACCATATATATATATATATATATATATATATATATATATATATATATATATATATATATATATATATATATATATATATATATCCCCAGAGGGCGCCCAAGCCACCCAACCCCAATACTGACAGACACAAGTCTTGCCATACAGCACACCTTTATTATAGTGGGTAAGTACTTTTCTTCTTTCAATTCCATAAACAGCACACAGCACTAATATACAGTGATTTATTTCTTCCTTTTCTCTTCCATGTACGACCTCTATTCCTCCTCTAGAAAGCTTTGTCAACATCCTCACGACTCTGGCTAAGAATGAAAGCGGGTGGCTCCTTTTATGCTGTACCTGGGAGTGCTCCAGGCAGCTCATTAACAAGGTCTGTAATCAATGAGGTGAAAGTTCCATATAGCGTCTCCACGGCTCCCCCTAGTGGCCCCCACGGAATTCAAGAGGGCTGCATCAAACTCCAACTCCCAGCGTGCCCTGCAGGAATCTATGGTGCCACAGACACCCAGGGATGCTGTCATCTAGCATCACAGGGAAAGTAATGCCTTCTGGATACTCTCTCCCCAAGTCCTTCCATCCAGCTGGCATCCTGGATATCCCATATATATATTCCCCACATCAAGAAACACTGAGTACCCCAAAATGACAAAGTAAAAATATGATTTTCTTGTATTAAAAATAGTTTTTGTTGTATTAAAAATAAAAAAACTAAAATACCCAATGACACAAGAATTCAGGCCCTTACTCAATGCCTAGTTGAAGCCCCTATGGCAGCAGTTCCAGCTCAAAGTCTTCTGTGGTATCACCAGGATTTGGTGATTTTTCTGCCATTGTTCAATGCAGATCCTCTCAAGCATTGTGTGGTTGGGTGAAAACTGTTAGTGGACACCTATTTCAAGATCTCTTCAGAGATGTTTGATTGGGTTTAAGTCCGAGCTCTGGCTGGGCAACTCAAGTTAGTTCACATAGTTGTCCCTAAGTCACACCTTGTCTTTGTTTTGTGCTTAGGGTCATTGTCCTGTTGGAATGTGAAACTTCAGCCATGTTTGAGGTCCAGAGCATTTTGGATCAGGTTTCAATGACCAATATCTCCATACTTTGCTCTCTTTAGCTCCATCTTTGTCCTGACCAGTCTGCCAGTCATTGATGCTAAAGCACCACCCCTCAGCATGGTGCTGCCACCACCATTCTTCACCGTTTGAATGGTATTGCAGAGGTAATGAGTGGCGCCTGTTTCGTCCAAACAGGATGGTTAGAAATGAAGCCAAGCAGTTCAATTTTGGTCTCATCAGACCAGGGAACCTTGTTTTTCATAGTCTGAGTGTCCTTTAGGTGCCCTTTTCCAAACTCCAAGTGGGCCTTCATGTGTTGTCTTAGCCTAGATTAGTGGAGTGTTACGGTGGTGGTCCTCCTTCTAGAATTTTCTCCTATCTCTACACAGGTTCTCTAGAGCTCAGCCAGAGTGACCATCAGTTTCTTGGTCGTATCACTTACCATGGCTCTTCTCCCCCAATTGCTCATTTTTGGCCGGGCATCCAGCTCTAAGACAAGTCGTGGTTGTTCAAAACTTCTACCATTTAAAAACTATGGAAGCCAATTTGCACTTGGGAGCCTTCAATGATGCAGAATTCTTTTTAGCCTTTCCTAGCTCTGTGCTTTGACACAATTCTCTCTCCAAGATCTGCGGGTAGTTCCTTCAATATCATGGCATGGTTTTTGCTTTGATTCACATTGTCAACTGTGGGACCATCTATAGACAGTTGTGTACTGTTCCTAATTAGTCCAATTAATTGAAATGGCCACAGGTGGGCTCCAAACGAGGTGTAGAAACATCTCACAGATGTTCAATTGAATGAGATGGACCTGGGCCAGATTTCAAGTGTCATAGCAAAGAATCTGAATGCTTGTGTCAATGTGATGTTAATACATTTGCAAAAATGTATTAAATGTGGGCTAATTTGAGAATAAATGGAGGATCAACTGCTCTTTGATGGGCAAAAATGAATATAATTTAAAGCACTGTCCAACAAAAACTACAGTTTGAGATCGAAGATCCTGTCCATACTTTATACATTGAAATTTTACCACAACCTTACGGTGACAGTATCCTTTTGTGTAATTACTGAAGTGTAAGAGTAGACTGAGAGCTACAGCTTACTGCAAAGTTTCAAATTTCAAATAGTGATACTAGACATCCTTCAGGCAAGGGCTTGGTTCACTGAACCACACTAAAATGAGTGACATGGTTATTTAATCTCAACAGGATTGACCAGAACACTTTAAGCATAACATTAATGTGAATTTCACATCCTAATAGCTGACAAATGGAACTCATAAATATTAACAGTGGTGAGTGCAGAAGCAGAAACCAGTTGCATAGAGAAGAAAGTGTTATTTATTAAAGGCTGTTGGAGACATTTTTACTCTATTCACCATTTTGAAGGTTTGTCTTTATATTAAACTACATGTTTATTTTTTTAATTTATTTTCTCTATAACAGGTATGAGTCCTAGACAAGGCATTAAAGGTGCCAGTATGGGACGCTAAGCCCATGATATGCATCTGTGACCACTGAAGTGAATTTATTGTGGTCTCTGAGTTTAGACAAAGAAGCTGGAAGACTTCACATGTGGTTACTTTAAACCAGTGGGGTTTTTTTGTTTTTTATCAATAGGACATTTTCATGTATGCCACAAGGTAGTGCAGTGATTTGGTAGAGCAAAATGAGATTTAGTATTTTTACCCTAAAAAACTATTAAGGGCAAACATAAATAAATCAACTTCCAATGCCTTCTTTGATATATTTTCCTTGTCCCTGACTTTTACAACAATTTAGTTCACATCAACATGTAATTTTTAATTTTTTTTTAATATAGCCACCTTTGCATTTAGGGTCCTATAAACTACTCATTCTATTATTGTCTGCCTCCAGGAAATCAGAAAAGATCAACCAGTGGTAAACTATTTATCTTCTCTCTACACAGATCATCACAGGCACACATGGGGTTCACACTACTCATTTTACAGCCTAACATTTCCAGGTTCAAAACCTACACCAATTACATCTATGTGTAGTCAGTGCATTCTTGTGAGTCTTAATGGATTTTTCCTCCTGGTTTTCCATGTTTCTTCCCAAATCCCATACACATGTAGGTTAGGTTACTTGGTTACTGTAAATAGGCATAGTAATAAAGACTATGGTAGTAAATATACCGTGTTAACTGGCATCTTGTCCAGAGTTGGTTCTTACCTCGTAATGGATGGTAATAGACTTCCCCTCCATGACTCTAAAATGATTCCGAAAATTAACTGATGGATAAACCCAGTGCACAATATTATAAAAAAATCCTTAACTCGAAACTCAAATTTAGTACCTGTGAGGATGAACTTTACATTTAATCATCAGATGTTGTTAGGATGTAATGTTTTTAAAAACTGCTCTTCATACTCTTCTGTCACCTCCAATGAAAATCCGTTTCTTTGACATCATTTGTAGTATTTTGTTGGCCTTATAATTTACAACAAGTCTACTGTAGAGAAGAATAAATAAAAACATTTATTTACTGAACACATGAAAAGTCTTAGGTTCACTTTTTTTTAGAGAAATAATAGCAATTGTGACTGAGGACAGGCCATTTAACCCAGCAAGTGTGTCTATCCTAGTCACCTATTGTTTAAAATAACATCACATCAAGATTTGAAAGTCCCTAAAGTCCTACTCTCGACCAAACTACTTGATAATTTTTTTCATGTGTCTAAGGTTCCTTACATGAAGAAAAACTTTCTAACATTCGTGCAAAATTGTCCCAACTTTGTTCCCATGATCTTGCTGAGGAATTTATTTTAAAGTAGTAGCTGGAGTCCATTGTACTAGCTCATACAGTTGTTTTAAACACACCAATCATGTTGTAACAACTGCTCTCTACAAACAGCACTTGCTGTCTCACCCCTCCTTTATACAAATTCTACAAGAAATCAGATAAACAAGTCAAAATAAAAGGTTTTGTAAATGTAAAGTGAAAATATAAAAAAAATATTATTAATCACACCCAGAATTTCCCAATCCCAGAATAAATGCAAATATGTTGTGGACCACCAGAAGGTGCAGCAGCCACCCCAACCCCGACACAGATAGACATAGGACACAAGGGCAAAAACACACTTTTATTTTTTTTCTTTTCCCCATGGGAAACGCCTTCCCCTGTTTCCCACATGTACAGCTCAGTTCCAGAACAGCACGAAACACAAAGCACACTTCTCTTCTCTCTTTTCCTCCACTCCTCCTGGCAAGTTTCGTCTACTCCCGTCTGACTCTGGCTCCCAGAGTAGTGGCTGCTGACTCCTTTTAATAAGGCACCTGGAAGTGCCCCAGTTGGTTGTTGGTCTATGTCCGGCAACACTTGGCAGAAGTACTGTGATCAATGGCTCAGTAACAGCTGCAGCCCCCTCTGGTGGTGCCCACGGAACCCAACAGGGCTGCACAAAACTCCAGCTCCATGGAGCCTTGTGGGAGTCTGAGGCACCACTGCAGCCCAGGGCGGCTGCCACCTAGCGCTCTGAGGGAGATAATGTTCTGGATACGCTCCACTTCCCGGTCCTTCCACTGTAGAGGCATCCCAGCCAGGCAAAGGCCCTGGCCATATGCCACAATGTACAATGATAAAAATAAAGAAAAACATCAATCAGTCCCTGACCTCCCTGATCTTAACTGCAAAGCATAACTAGTTACAAACCAAAGAACAAACAATGACATCCACACACAAAGTCCCATATAAAAATATGGGTATTGCAGGAAATGAAAAATGGTGGAAACCGGTAAATCTCAATAAGTAAATAAAAGCAAATAACACAATTCAAGTAGGAATACAGTATTCTAAAATGTAAACTGAAACAATCTCACTGATGAGTCCAGAAAGCAAACCTGCAGCTATGGGCAGTGAATGTTGAAACATCCAAGATGCTTTACTGACATGTGTAACCGATGTGATGATTGGTTGTTATATTTGGTGAATGACAGCAGAGTTTGTGATGTCAGTCACGATCCAGGTGTTTAGAGGTGCATTCTTTTTTATTTTCTAGTTGAAATGCACAGACCCTTTTTTAACTTGTGCAAATCAGAGCTAAATGACACAATCGTAGTTAATCCCATCCTCTAGGAAAAGTGCAAATGGGGCTGCTGGTGATGTCGTTGCTGTTAACAGAGGAAAACGCTTCTTTAGGTAAATTTAAATGTACAGCGGAAAAAGTCAGACAGACGCAACACTTAAAGACAGAACAAGCACAATAGTTGACAGTTTAGGCAGCAATGCTACAGTGTCATCCCTTTGAGCTCCATTTGCTAAAACTGAAAAGGGTCAGCTCTTCAACGGCTCCTCATAGCTCATAACTCCCAGAAGTCCCAGAAACAGCCTAATTGTTCTTCTTTGGACTTTCTCTAGCATTGCTACATCTCTTTTGTAATGTGGAGACCAGTGCAGTACACAGTACTCCAGGTGAGTCCTCACTAGTGCATTATAAGATCCCCAGACTTGTACTCCCTAAATCGTGACATTTAACCGAACATCCTGTTAGCCTTCTTGGTTGCTTCTGTTCACTGTCTTGATGTCAGCAGTGATCAGCCCACTGTGACTCCTAAGTCCTTCTCATCAGGGATACTTTCAAGTTTCAAGCCATAATTACTCTACTAGACTGAACACTACTGTGTTACCTGCAGGACATCTGCATGCCAAGCCACATACCACATGATTGCTAAACAAATCTTTTTCATAACAGTATAATCTCATCAGTGGTTGATTGTTTAGTATGTCTCTTATGAAGTAATTCCTCATTCCTCCCATGTATGAGCAGTATAATCACGTTTAGCATGCTTTCTAGAAATGGGCATATTGCCTTGTGCATCTGTTAGTTTTTGTCTTCCTTGATGTAATATACAGTGTTGGTGATCAATAATTTGTTTTGCATTGGATAGATTAAAGAATCTAGATTTATACACAAGTAATGTTTAGACAAAATTAAACACTGAGACTTAAAGGAAATTCAAGATGTCATGTCACCATTTGTGGTTGGCTTCATCAAAGAGTGACTAGGTTATGTGTAACTAATTTATAATCAAATTAAAGAACAGAAATGTGATGTTGACTACATTATCAAACTTCCTCTTGAGCTGGTGCTAATGCTCAGAAAGGATCAAACCTGCTTCAAACACCATTACAAGTCAGAAGCCTAAATGGTCACTGAAGTCTTAGGCTTGAGCAGCTCAGATTGTTGTTTTCCACATACCTGAGCTGATTTCCTGGGAGTTCAGTTGGTACGTCCTGTGTGGGGAGCACTGTCAACTGATTAGAGGTTAGTTGAATGTGCTACAACTTTTTGTATTAATAGAATGCATTTCACAAAAAAAGCATTCAACAAATTTTGTATTTTCAATTAAATGTAAATGCTTCATAGGTGAAGAAGATGCTACAGTATATCTTTAAGGGTGGCTAATCTTTCAAGGATGGTGAAAACCAGAGACTGCTAGAAGAAGTTCAACCTGGCATCCCTGGAGCAAAAGTTAGGCTCCCTTCTGAACCCTGAAAGAGATCCAAAGCTGTGTCAGATTTTGAAGCAAACTCAGTTGATGGGAAGAAGTGAGGTCAGAGTTTAAGGAAAGAAAGTATAAAAGAAAAACGGAAAGTGAAAAAGTAAGTGAGTCATCCCACCAGAGAGGTAGGGAAAGTTTTAGACTTTCAGCAGGTGTTCTTGTTTTCTCATTTACTTTATACTTCTGTGTTCATCCCGCCCTGTATTTTTATTAAATACAGACCTCTATTTTTTATATTGTTCACTTCTGTGTATTTATTGGGGTTAAAAAGTGCTGCCCACATGGACAACCTCCTGTTTCACTGCTGATATACTAAAAATGTACATTCCTATAGGATTTAATTCAATGAGATTAGATTAGATTAGATTACATTAGATAAACTTTATTAATCCCATTAATCCATTAAGATACATACAGCACCAGGAACAGAAAAACAAGGATACAGACTTACAGGACAGGTAATACAGCCAATCAATCAATTTTTCAACTGATAGATAAATAAATAAATAAGTAAGTAAATAAATAAACTTACATCAGGTGGAACCATTGAATCACATGATAGCAGTGTGCAGAAAAGACCTCCAGAGGTGCTAAAAATGATGGTGGTGGAAGGAGCCTGTGGCTAAAAGGACTCCAAGAGAGCGCCTCCTGGAGGGGCTAGAGGGGATTTTTGATGAAGGCATCCAATTGTGTCATCATCCTCCTTTCTACAACAGCTTCCAGTGTGTCCTGGCTTCGCTCTGTCATGGACCAGGCTTTTTTAAGGCATTGTAATTCTTTTGTGCTGAGGTAGCTTCTCCAAAACAATGCAGCGTAGAACACCACACTGGCCACTATGGACTGGTAGAACATTTCCAGCAGCTTACTGCATAAATCAAAAGACCTGAGTCTACTTAACAAGTCCAGTCTGCTCTGGCCCTTCTTGTACAGCACCATTGTGTTGTCAGACCAGTCCACTTTGTTGTTTATATGAACCCCCTTGTACTTGTAGCTCGGCACCACTTTCATGTCCTCCCCCTGAATGGGTTTTAGAGGCTTCTTGGAACGCCAGAGGTCCACCACCAGCTTTTTTGTCTTTCTGATGTTGAGTTGAAGGTTGAGTTGAAGGTTGTTACCCCTGCACCACAAGACAAACTCCTTCACAATCTTCCTGTACTCTGACTCATCTCCATTATTAATGCAGCAAGAGCCGATATTGTGCTGGAAGTCTGTTGTGTAGCGGGTAAACAGGGAGGAGGACTGAACTGGACAGTTCCCTGAGGTGAACATTCTGCAGTTTGCCTATCAGACACATATAGATGTGGAGAATGCTGTCATCTACATGCTCCACACAGTCTAATCCCCCTTGGACAAAGCAGTACCACAGTCAAGATTATGTTCTTTGACATTTCCAGTGCTTTTAACACCATTCTGCCTCATCAACTGTGGAAGGCTCAAGGCTTTGAATCTTGATGCTCCCACAATCTCCTGCATCATGGACTACCTGACCAACAGACAGCAGTTTGTGAGGCTCACAACATGGGCGTCATGGGGGGAAATAGGAAATGATTACCCAGAGTCCACTGGGGGGGGGGGGGGTTATGGGCCTCGAAACCTGAATTTAAAGTTTATTTTCCAGAGGGAGGGGCCCATAGAGACTGCTTATATATAAGGCCCAGAGTTCTGTGCTACACCTCTGCTCACGAGCTGTGTGCCAGAAATGGTGGCATGTCTTACTGAAGCAATTACAATAGGCCAGAGAAAAAGCAAAGCTTGAAACAGGTTACAGTGATCCCTCGCTATATCGCGCTTCGCCTTTCGCGGCTTCACTCCATCGCGGATTTTATATGTAAGCATATTTAAATATATATCGCAGATTTTTTGCTGGTTCGCGGATTTCTGAGGACAATGGATCTTTTAATTTCTGGTACATGCTTCCTCAGTTGGTTTGCCCAGTTGATTTCATACAAGGGACGCTATTGGCAGATGGCTGAGAAGCTACCCAACTTACTTTTCTCTTTCCCTCTCTTGCGCTTTCTCTGATCCTGACGTAGAGGGTGTGAGCAGGGGGGCTGTTCGCACACCTAGACGATACGGACGCTCGTCTAAAAATGCTGAAAGATTATCTTCACGTTGCTACCTTCTGTGCAGCTGCTTAGTGAAGCGACATGCTGCACAGTGCTTCGCGTACTTAAAAGCTCGAAGGGCACGTATTGATTTTTGACTGTTTGTTTTTCTCTGTCTCTCTCTATCTCTCTCTCTCTCTCCCTGCTCCTGACAGAGGGGGAGTGAGCTGGCGCCTTCAACAGCTTTGTGCCGCGGTGCTTCGCATACTTAAAAGCCAAACAGCCCTATTGATTTGTTTGCTAGAGATTGTTTTCTCTATTTGACAGTCTGTGCTCCTGACACGCACTCCTTTGAAGAGGAAGATATGTTTGCATTCTTTTAATTGTGAGACAGAACTGTCATCTCTGTCTTGTCATGGAGCACAGTTTAAACTTTTGAAAAAGAGACAAATGTTTGTTTGCAGTGTTTGAATAACGTTCCTGTCTCTCTACAACCTCCTGTGTTTCTGCACAAATCTGTGACCCAAGCATGACAATATAAAAATAACCATATAAACATATGGTTTCTACTTTGCAGATTTTCTTATTTCGCGGGTAGCTCTGGAATGCAACCCCCGCGATGGAGGAGGGATTACCGTATAACAGTTTATTTTGTTATTAGTTACTCAAAGAATTATGCGTTAAATCAAAAGAAAAAGAAAGCACAATATCTGTAGCACTAAAAATAGAAAATAGCATAGATGCAAGAAGCTTATTTTTGCCTAAGTAAAAGCTAAATTTATACACAAATATGAATCTGTTAACTTACTGTTGTGACACCACCGGGGGCGTACTAGCCACCCAACCTGACACAGACAGACACAGGAGGCACACTTGTTAAAGCAGACGGGTTTTATTTTTCTTTTCCTTGTGGGAGATGCCTTCCCCGTTCCCCACAAGTCAAACACGGTCCAGCACAATACTCTTTTACTCTGTTCTTTTCTTCTTCTTTTCTTCTCCTTCACTCCTCCTCTGCAAGCTTCGTCTCCCTCCTCCCGACTCTGGCTCCCCAAGTAGTGTCTGCTGGCTCCTTTTATAATGCCCCTGGAAGTGCTCCAGGTGCTTGATGATGTGCTTCTGGCAGCGTTTCTGGGTGTGGCGGAAGAACCGCCCATAAGGGCTCAGCACATGCTGCTGAGCCCCCTGGCTGCGCCCACGGATCCCAACAGGGTTGCACCAAACTCCAATTCCCATGGAGCCCTGCAGGAATCCCAGGCATCACTGCAACCAAAGGGGGATGCCATCTAGCATCCTGGGGGAGGTAACACTCTTACCACTCTTGCTCCCCTTGTCCTCCCAGTGTAGAGGCGTCCCAGCCAGACAAGGGCCCTGGCCATCTGCCACACTGTATACATCAATATCCTTTAGTATTTTTATGTTAAAAGTACTTAAAAAATATGAGCATATACAATATTAAACATACCTAAGTTGGAAATACTGACCGGTGAGCCAAATATTATACAAAACTACAAATTAAAATCACATTCATTTTGGTCAGGGTGACAAATTCCTTTAAATCTTGAATTTGATGTTATAGCCCAGTGCCAAACTTCCTCTTCTCTTGTGAAAAACACAATAACTCAGAAACTACCAATAAGATACTTATATGATCCTAGTTATATAGAGATGTACAAAATACTTTATTCTTAATTTTTCACCTACAGTGTATTCCATCCTTTAGCATGTGTTAACCTAATTAGGCAGACAATGAGGAACAACATAATACGATAACAAAGACTTTCAATACTAAAATTCTTTGTGTTGTTTTCCGCCTTGTATAGATTTACCTCACCTTAGACACATTAGCAAAATGGAAATAAATTTTAAACCAAAAGTGATAAAATATGAAAACAGCTTCAAGTGAGGTTAAGTAAACAACACCAGATGGGTAAAAGTCTTCAGTACATTGCACATTTCCTTTCAGTGTTGCTTCTAAGTACACCAAGGCAACAGTGGAGAAATGCATGCTAAGCAGGTACCACAAACATGAAGCTGATTTGAGCTTTTAAGTGGAACAAAGCAAAGATGATTGTAGAAGGAGGTAAACAGAGATGGCACATTTAAGCAAGACACATCAGTGCAGTATGAAAAGCTCCCGGGACGTGAAGGCAGGTTCCAAAAATAGCACTGAAACAATGTAAACCCATCCTTTTCTTTTATTTAACGTCTAAAATTGAGCTCTTAATTGTCACAATATCTGCATTAAGGCATTCAGTTTTGCTTTATGAGACCATTAAAAAGTCAGCTAATAATAATTCCTTTCTTCAAACGCATGCTTCTGCAAAGGCTCACTGTTGTTTCGCAGTTTGAAGTAAACAGCATTCTCAGTTGACACTTGTTTATTTCCAGGCAATGGCAACTCTGTTCAGAGGAGTTTATATTTTGCCACAGGGAAGCTGAAGGCAGTGGATCTGGATGAAGGAAGTAAGTTGTGGCGCATAAGGGCACAGGTGACTGTCCTCAGCTACCTGAAAATTACAATTTATTATTATAATCAGGCTTTCCATTCTAAGATGTGCCTACAGTGGTGTGATTTCTTATTCTTTTGCATGTTTGTCACACAAAATGTTTCTGATCATCAAACACATTTAACCATTAGTCAAATATAACACAAGTAAACACAAAATGCAGTTTTTAAATGATGGTTTTTATTATTTAGGGAGAAAAAAAATCCAAACCTACATGGCCCTGTGTGAAAAAGTAATTGCCCCCTTGTTAAAAAATAACCTAACTGTGGTGTTTCACACCTGAGTTCAATTTCCGTAGCCACCCCCAGGCCTGATTACTGCCACACCTGTTTCAATCAAGAAATCACTTAAATAGGAGCTGCCTGACACAGAGAAGTAGACCAAAAGCACCTCAAAAGCTAGACATCATGCCAAGATCCAAAGAAATTCAGGAACAAATGAGAACAGAAGTAATTGAGATCTATCAGTCTGGTAAAGGTTATAAAGCCATTTCTAAAGCTTTGGGACTCCAGCGAACCACAGTGAGAGCCATTATCCACAAATGGCAAAAACATGGAACAGTGGTGAACCTTCCCAGGAGTGGCCGGCCGACCAAAATTACCCCAAGAGCACAGAGACGACTCATCCGAGAGGTCACAAAAGACCCCAGGACAACGTCTAAAGAACTGCAGGCCTCACTTGCCTCAATTAAGGTCAGTGTTCACGACTCCACCATAAGAAAGAGACTGGGCAAAAACGGCCTGCATGGCAGATTTCCAAGACGCAAACCACTGTTAAGCAAAAAGAACATTAGGGCTCGTCTCAATTTTGCTAAGAAACATCTCAATGATTGCCAAGACTTTTGGAAAAATACCTTGTGGATTGATGAGACAAAAGTTGAACTTTTTGGAAGGCAAATGTCCCGTTACATCTGGCGTAAAAGGAACACAGCATTTCAGAAAAAGAACATCATACCAACAGTAAAATATGGTGGTGGTAGTGTGATGGTCTGGGGTTGTTTTGCTGCTTCAGGATCTGGAAGGCTTGCTGTGATAGATGGAACCATGAATTCTACTGTCTACCAAAAAATCCTGAAGGAGAATGTCCGGCCATCTGTTCGTCAACTCAAGCTGAAGCGATCTTGGGTGCTGCAACAGGACAATGACCCAAAACACACCAGCAAATCCACCTCTGAATGGCTGAAGGAAAACAAAATGAAGACTTTGGAGTGGCCTAGTCAAAGTCCTGACCTGAATCCAATTGAGATGCTATGGCATGACCTTAAAAAGGCGGTTCATGCTAGAAAACCCTCAAATAAAGCTGAATTACAACAATTTTGCAAAGATGAGTGGGCCAAAATTCCTCCAGAGCGCTGTAAAAGACTCATTGCAAGTTATCGCAAACGCTTGATTGCAGTTATTGCTGCTAAGGGTGGCCCAACCAGTTATTAGGTTCAGGGGGCAATTACTTTTTCACACAGGGCCATGTAGGTTTGGATTTTTTTTTCTCCCTAAATAATAAAAACCACCATTTACAAACTGCATTTTGTGTTTACTTGTGTTATATTTGACTAATGGTTAAATGTGTTTGATGATCAGAAACATTTTGTGACAAACATGCAAAAGAATAAGAAATCAGGAAGGGGGCAAATAGTTTTTCACACCACTGTAACTGCCTAAATTTCATATATATATTATAAAGAAAACAGATGGCAAAAACAAACAAATGGAATATAAAATATATATTTTTTTTAGGTGGGGTGGGGGATATTCTTTACTTTACTCCAGTACCAAATCAGACATTTATTTGTGGAAGCACATGGACAAATGAAAAAAAAAAAGCAAAATTAAAAGATTGTTAACTAACAATTAATATGTCACGGTGCGCAGTGGGTAGCACTGCTGCCTCGCAGTTAGGAGACCCGGGTTAGCTTCCTGGGTCCTCCCTGCGTGGAGTTTGCATGTTCTCCCCGTGTCTGCTTGGGTTTCCTCTGGGTACTCCAGTTTCCTCCCACAGTCCAAAGACATGCAGTTTAAGTGCATTGCCGATTCTAAATTGTCCAAAGTGTGTGCTTGGTGTGTGTGTGTGTGCCCTGTGGTGGGCTGGCTCCCTGTCTGGGGTTTGTTTCCTCCCTTCCACCCTGTGTTGGCTGGGATTGGCTCCAGCAGACCCCCGTGACCCTGTAGTTAGGATATAGCGGGTTGGATAATGGATGGATGAAAACTGACATACATCCTTTCAGCAAGTAAAAGATGTAAAACAAGAAGAAGATAAAATAAATGTGAATTATCCAGATTCTGAAAAAAAGTAGTTATATATAGCAACTTTCTTTAAAGGGCCATCTCTCTGAGTGCGTTAAAGCTTTTACTGAAAAATCCATCCATAGTGTGCAGCAAAAGTAATCAGTAATTAGTATGTCACTGTGATTTATACTTGAAATTATTATGCAGACATATGTAGTTTTGCCATACTTTTTACTCATAAATTTAGCTTGCATATACTGTATAGAAAAATGTAAAAGTATTTTTAGCTTGTGCTACACTATGTGAGCTGAGAAACAAGATGCTTTTGAAATGTTAATATTCACAAACTGAAAAACTATTAAAGCCAAACGGCACACACTAAAGCTTTCTTATAGCTAAGAGTTTGCTGTAATATTCTGATTAAAGAGAGAGAAAGAGGAAGTAATGGATGGGTATATAGAAATACATCATTTATTAAACAAATTCATGTAAATAATATTTGACTAATGCATTGGAATGGAAAACTGTGACTGGTGCTGTTTTTAGCATGAAAAGTTTGGTGGACTGTCATAATGGGCAAAGCCATCCTGAGAAGTTGACTACGAAAGGAGTTGTGAAGAGGGTGTGTGTTTGTGTGTTTGAGCTTGTGTGAGCAAGAGGTAGGATCAAGCACTTAATTGAGCCGAACTTACAACTGTTATGAGATCTGCACCTCTGTTTAAATCCATTGGACTGGGTACGTATATGGCTACCACCAAGTCTCAGGAGGCATCCTAGCTTGGATCAACTCACAGTCACGAGAAAAGGACTACTACTACTCTGATCCCAAATGAACAGTATGAGGCGAGAAACCAGAGGTGATAATGAGTGCCATTATGAACAATACTGCACATCCTCTAAAGTGGAGCATTTTTTAGCTAATTAATTCAACAGAAATTTGTCAAGAGATACTATTGGAGACCTTTCATATGTGTGACAATGTGCCTTTGTAGTGTTTCACTGTGATTATGCTTTTCATCTTTAGCCAAGTCAGGTGTTTTCTTCTGTATTGCAGTTCTGGTATATGTCTGAGAGGCTACAAGTCCCCTTGTAACAAATAAATCATACTTAAATATTGCACACTTGCTACTATTTACACTTAATTACTGATTATTATAAATGACTTAATTGTATTAGTGTACACAATGGTGTTATCTATCTATCTATCTATCTATCTATCTATCTATCTATCTATCTATCTATCTATCTATCTATCTATCTATCTATCTATCTATCATTCTTGTAAATTAGTATGCAATGTGTGTGTGTGTGTGTGTGTTTATTTATTAATTTTTGTTTTATTATTGTCAACTGAGGGGACATGAAAATTATGAGTCTCATTGTATTTTCTTCACATGACAACACACTTGACTATATCACAATCAAAAAAGTGAAAGAAGAAGCGATCATATCTATCATCTACATGCTACACCGTCACTCTCCCACTTGGACAGAGGCAGTGGTGCTGTAAGAATTATGTTTCTAGACTTCTCTAGCACTTTCAACACCATCCAACCTATGCTCCTTAGGGACAAGCTGACAGAGATGGGAGTAGATTCATACCTGGTGGCATGGGTCGTGGACTATCTTACAGACAGACCTCAGTATGTGCATCTCGGGAACTGCAGGTCGGACATTGTGGTCAGCAACACAGGTGCGCCACAGGGGACTGTACTTTCTCCGGTCCTGTTCAGCCTATATACATCGGACTTCCAATACAACTCGGAGTCCTGCCACGTGCAAAAGTTCGCTGATGACACTGCTATCGTGGGCTGCATCAGGAGTGGGCAGGAGGAGGAGTATAGGAACTTAATCAAGGACTTTGTTAAATGGTGTGACTCAAACCACCTACACCTGAACACCAGCAAAACCAAGGAGCTGGTGGTGGATTTTAGGAGTACCAGGCCCCTCATGGACCCCGTGATCATCAGAGGTGACTGTGTGCAGAGGGTGCAAACCTATAGCTGGATGATAAATTGGACTGGACTGCCAATACTGATGCTCTGTGTAAGAAAGGACAGAGCCGACTATACTTCCTTTGAACGCTGGCGTCCTTCAACATCTGCAATAACATGCTGCAGATGTTCTATCAGACGGTTGTGGCAAGCGCCCTCTTCTACGCAGTGGTGCGCTGGGACAGTTTGACATCCGTGGCAGAGCGACGGGCACTGAGCAGGCTTCTGTCAATAATGGAGAATCCACTGCATCCACTAAACAGTGTCATCTCCAGACAGAGGAGCAGCTTCAGCGACAGACTGCTGTCAATGTCCTGCTCCACTGACAGACTGAGGAGATCGTTCCTCCCCCACACTATCCAACTCTTCAATTCCACCCGGGGGGGGTAAACGTTAAAATTATGCAAAGTTATTGTCTGTCTGTATACCTGCATTGTAATCACTCTTTAATTTAATATTGTTCTTCATCAGTATGCTGCGGGTGGCACGGTGGCGCAGTGGTAGCGCTGCTGCCTCGCAGTTAGGAGACCCGGGTTCGCTTCCTGGGTCCACCCTGCGTGGAGTCTGCATGTTCTCCCCGTGTCTGCGTGGGTTTCCTCCGGGCGCTCCGGTTTCCTCCCACAGTCCAAAGACATGCAGGTTAGGTGGATTGGCGATTCTAAATTGGCCCTAGTGTGTGCTTGGTGTGTGGGCGTGTTTGTGTGTGTCCTGCGGTGGGTTGGCACCCTGCCCGGGATTGGTTCCCTGCCTTGTGCCCTGTGTTGGCTGGGATTGGCTCCAGCAGACCCCCGTGACCCTGTGTTCGGATTCAGTGGGTTGGAAAATGGATGGATGGATCAGTATGCTGCTGCTGGAGTATGTGAATTTCCCCTTGGGATTAATAAAGTATCTATCTATCTATCTATCTATCTATCTATCTATCTATCTATCTATCTATCTATCTATCTATCTATCTAAGGAAGGAAGGAGCAAAAATAAATGTGATACTAAAAAACATAAAGGACGTAAATTAAATTAATGCCAGCCCTTGGATTAAAGGATACTAGAAGCTGGTTAACATTACATTTTTCACACAGAGAATTGCAAAGATATAGAATCAGTTAACCGATGCATGAATAAAGGAGTATGTCAGGACATTTCGGTTTTGATTATATCCACTAAAACAACTGTAAGTGACAACACATTTTATCCTCTTTTTAAGTTAAAGTTGAAGGCAAGGGACCTCTGAAAGCAGTTTAACTTAATCCATTTAACGAAGAAGCTTGCCATAATTCTCTTCACTTTGTATATTGTGAGGTTTTCAAGACCCCAGAACTCCCCCACTGTGTTGTGTGCTGAAACTCTATCAACGCAGGCAGGGATTGCTTGTCTGTCACTGAGGTAACCACAGGTTCACAGTCTCGCTGAGTACTGCGCAGGATGGCTGATGGTTATTACAGGGAACAGTCTATCCTGGCCCCATCCCTGTTTGTTTACTGTGTCTGTGTGTATTAAAATGGTAGCCCCTGTTTGAATAAAGACCCTGACTGGGTCTGTTTTGATTGAAATAAAGTTGTTTTTTCTGATGCCTGTAGACTCAGAATCTTCTTTTTAGCGCAACATAGTGACCCACATGTCACAATAAATAAATTTGTGTATATATATATATATATATATATATATATATATATATATATATATATATATATATACAGTATATGAGTGCAGAAGTACAATGATATGCATTACAGACTAAACAATGCGGTATGGGTTTGAATCACGCACCTGGTCATTTCCATGTTCCGAATGTGCCTCTGAGGGTTGTCTTCCAGGTACTCTGACCCCCCCCACATTCCTAAAAACATGTGGCTTAAGCTAATTGGTGATTTTTTTATTGGTATAAGTGGACGTGTTTATGAGTTTCCTCTGCACAGCTTCAAGCACTGCTTTGCTTTGTAACGTGATGACCAGAACTGCACACAATATTGGACATACAGTCTTATTAATGCATTATATAGTCCAAGCATAACATCCCTCAATTTATATTCAAAAGTTTCTACGATATAGTATAACATTTTATTTACCTTTTTAACAATGAAAACTTTGTGTTAACATTAACCCCTAAATCCTTTTTAGAGGTTGCTACCTGTATGACGATGTCTCCCATCTTTTATTTTTTAAATTGACATTTCTTTTGTCCACATGTCCCAGTTTATACTTTTCTACATTAAACCACTTTCCAAGTGTTTGCCGAGTTCTGACGTTTGCCCAGGTCTTTTTTAATTTTTTGCTGCCTCCTCAGCATCTGCCATTCCTCAAGTTTTAATGTTATCTGCGAATTTCACAAATTTACCAACTATACCGTAATCAATGTCATTAAGATAAATCAGAAAAAGTAACAGTCCAAGGACATTATTAACTCAGGGAGCATTGACACATGGGTACACAGCTGGAATCCTACCAGTAGGCTGCAATCGTTGAAAATCATCGGGAGACCACCTTAGTTAGTGATGAATAGGCCTCTGAAAAGCAGCCATTGAAGTCTGGATCTTCAATAATAAGTCAGGGACTGAAGTTCCATATGTTTACAGCTGCCAATGCAAATCACTCTGGTCCTGACACCACAAATTGTTATGGAGTTGCACTTGAAGTAAAGATTTTGTGATACTGGAGTTTGGAAGCAGAAGCCTAGAGTTTACTAGTAAGAAGAAAAATGTGTAGAATAAGGAAATTGAGCATGAAAGGTATGGAAAATGAGGAATCTGAAGGCATGCTAGTTTAGAAAACAGTTAAGGACAGTGGGTGCTTTTTTTGTTTTTTGTATCTGTCTTCTGTGTAACCTATCCCTTCATTCTACATAAAAGCTGGAGTCTTTCAATATATTGTGTTTAAAGGATGGCCACCATACAAATATGTTAACCGAGGTAAGGTAAATATTCTCACCAATCAGGGTGCCAGAGTGGCAAAGTGTTACATATGCTTCACTCTGTACATATAACAATAATGTTAAGGTTCATTTCAAATAGACACTCTGATTTCTTTTCTTTTAAATCATGTGCACTTACCCTTCTTCATTAAACAAGTACAGTGGAATTGTGCATCACCTTCTGACTTCCAAACAAAGACAAGCTTTTCAAGTGGCCAAAAACTTCTATATGCACTTCTTCCTGTCACTTCTGATTATGTGGCATGACACACAGGCTTCTGACCAAATGACCCTGTAGCTTTTACCTGCCTTGTTAATAAGTCATATTCCTCACTTGTAGCTCTTCATATTGTCAAGTAGGATAGATTTTAACAAGACAACTCAGATTATTCTGGCAGCTCAGGCAAGTGAGAGAGACAGATTGGGTACAGTTTTGGAACAATATCTTCCAGCACATTTGAGGAATGCCCCTTTTCGCTCTTAGAATTTACAATGTAGCTGAACATGCATTATTTTAGCACAGCCTACTTTACTAGAGATGTTGGTGCAGGATGTACTACTGCTTCTTACCAATCTCACAGTCTAGGCTATCTTTATCATCATGGCATGTATGTACTGTACGAATGCATTTTTTTTACTCACTCTCCTGGGTACCACATTAACTTCTTGTGAAACGATTACTCATAGATGGATAACACAGCAATGCAGTTGTTAGTGCAGCTTTCTAACACCTCCAGACTCTGAGATAGGAAGGATGACCTGGTTAATGTCTCTATGGAGTTGGCTTCTTCTCCCCATATATGTTTCAAAAAATTTTTTTTCTGGCACTTTGATTTCATGAATGAATTGATGAACCCATCATGGATACAGCAAGGGCCAAAATAGAAGATTTGAAAGTGCCATTCTTATCCCAGTGCAGAATGTGTTCATCACAAATGTGACTTTGGTGACTTGTTTAAACCATAAATCTGTGTTTTGTTAGATTGGATGGCCAATTGACTCATTTCTCTCATACGTTTACATGTATTTCAAACCAGAAGTGAGAGCCACCATGGATTAATTTTCCTCCAGGATTTGTATCACATAGGGATTAGTTTTTTCCATTTTACACCAGTGTTGTGAGCATCTCCAGGGGTTTTATTATGCAGGAATTATTTTTTCCTTCCTCTCCACTTTCTGAAAACTTTTGGTCTTTGTTGATTCAGAGCCCCACAGTGAATAAAATATGTGTCTGAGAAATACCGCTAAACTGCATTGGACTATTGTAAAGTTATACGGATAGCACTAAACAACTCAAACAATCCAACAATAAGAAAATCATTTCAGTTATGGAGTTTCATCTTGGATCAGACGGATAAGCACCTTAATGCTGAATGAGGAACTCAGTAGACTTCATAGATATCTTGGGGCAAGGGTATAATGTATGAAGTGAAATCAGCTATCTTTGAAATTGACTGGCTAAGAGGCTTGAATTTTATGAGCCATGTGACAAGACTCAACCTTGTATCTGATTAGTGGAGCATCTAAAGCAGGGGTCCTCAATCACAGTCCTGGAGGGCCGCAGCAATAATAATAATTCATTACATTTATATAGAGCTTTTCTCAGTACTCAAAGCGCTATCCACACAGGGAGGAACCGGGAAGCAAACCCACAATCTTTCACAGTCTCCTTACTGCAAAGCAGCAGCACTACCACTTCGCAGTGCCTGCAGGTTTTAGTTCTAACCCGGTTGCTTAATTAGAAAGCAATTCTTGCCAATAATTTAATTTCATGGCTTGTTGGTGCTTTAATTCTGCCATGTCAGGTAATTCTCATATCCTAGGTTTTCTTCCCCTTTCTAAGGATAACATCCAAATGATTTGAAGGCTAAAATGGATGAGTAATTCTCAGTCCTTCACTTTTTTCACTTCAGTTTCCTTCCAAGTATTTAATTAAAGCAAATAGTGTATGATAAATACACACAGGTGTAAATGGTAACAAGTTAAATGGAGAAATGCTGGTCTCTTTTGTCATTTGCATGTTATTGCTAATTAGGAGCCATTAAAAACTAAGAATACAGCTGTTTAAGACTAAAAAAAGCAATAAGGGTTCAAAATCAGAAATGTTACTTGAGCAATAAGTGCTTCTTGTTAAGCAACTGTGTTGGAGCAAAAACCTACAGCCACTGTGGCCCTCTAGGACCGTGATTGAGGACCCCTGATCTAAAGCAACATAACTTTATTGTGAGGAGTAGCAAGGTTGGAAAAAGAGGGGGAGAAAGAGAGAGAGAGACCACTGAATAATATGACATCTTCACAGTTAAAGTTAGAAGTTAGAAACCCACTTTCTCAGCTTGTATTAAATCCCATGGAAGTTTTCACATTTTTTTGTTATACACCATTGAATCTCAGTGGATTTAATTTGGTTTTTTTGACACTGATCAACAGAAAGAGACTCTTTAATGTCAAAATGAACTCAGATTTCTGGAAAGTGGTCTGCAAAGTGGTCTAAATTAATTACAAGTATAAAACACAAAATGACTGATCTTGTAACCATTCACTCTCTTTAATATGACGCACCTAAATCCTCAGTGGTGCAGCCAATTGTTTTTATAAGCCACATAATTAGTTCAACAATGGTGACCTGACTTTATTTAAAGCATTTCAAATTTCTGTCGTATAAATGCACCTTCTCACTGGGGGCAACTCCAGAGTGGTACAGAGTCCAGCCCCTCTCAAGGAGATTGGTTCCAGAGTCCAAACTGTGCGTCGAGGTGAGCCAGACTATATCTAGCCGGAACCTCTCAACCTCGCGCACAAGCTCAGGCTCCTTCCCCTTCAGAGAGGTGACATTCCACATCCCAAGAGCCAGCTTCTGTAGCCGAGGATCGGACTGCCAAGGTCCCCGCCTTCGGCCACCACCCAGCTCACACTGAACCCGACCTCCTTGGCCCCTCCCATAGGTGGTGAGCCCATGGGAAGGGGGACCCACGTTGCCTCTTCGGGCTGTGCCTGGCCGAGCCCCATGGGTGCAAGCCTGGCCACCAGGCGCTTGCCATCGAGCCCCACCTCCAGGCCTGGCTCCAGAGGGGGGCCCCGGTGACCCGTGTCTGGGCGAGAGAAAATGCCGTCCAAATTTTTTATTCATCATAGAAGGTCTTTTGAACTCTCTACCACTCTGGAGTTGCCCCCGGTGAGAGGCTCCAAGCGGGTGTGGGCATACTTATTGCCCCCCGAATTGAAGCTTGTTCATTGGGGTTTACCCCGGTAGACGGGAGGGTAGCCTCCCTCCGCCTTCGGGTGGGGGGACAGGTCCTAACTGTTGTTTGTGCATATGCAGCAGTTCGGAATACCCACCCTTTTTGGAGTCCCTGGAGGGGGTGCTAGAGGGCATACCTTCTGGGGACTCCCTCGTACTGCTGGGAGACTTCAATGCTCACGTGGGCAATGACAGTGAGACCTGGAAGGGCGTGATTGGGAGGAATGGCCCCCCGATCTAAACCCGAGTGGTGTTTTGTTATTGGACTTCTGTGCTCGTCACGGATTGTCCATAACGAACACCACGTTCAAGCATAGGGGTGTTCATATGTCCACTTGGCACCAGGACACCCTAGGCCTCAGTTCGGTGATCGACTTTGTGGTCGTGTCGTCGGACTTGCGGCCACATGTCTTGGACACTCAGGTGAAGAGAGGGGCGGAGCTGTCAACTGATCACCACCTGGTGGTGAGTTGGCTTCGATGGTGGGGGAGGATGCCGGTCAGGCCTGGTAGGCCCAAATGTGTTGTGAGGGTCTGCTGGGAATGTCTGGCAGAGCCCCCTGTCAGAAGTAGCTTCAACTCTCACCTCCGGCAGAGCTTCGAGCACGTCCCGAGGGAGGTGGGGGACATTGAGTCCGAATGGGCCATGTTCTGTGCCTATATTGTTGAGGCGGCTGACCGGAGCTGTGGCCGTAAGGTGGTCGGTGCCTGTCGTGGCGGCAATCCCCAAACCCGTTGGTGGACACCAGTGGTGAGGGATGCTGTCAAGCTGAAGAAGGAGTTCTACCGGTCCCTTTTGTCCTGTGGGACTCTGGAGGCAGCAAATAGGTACTGGCAGGCCAAGCGGAATGTGGCTTCAGTGGTTGCTGAGGCAAAAACTCAGGCATGGGAGGAGTTTGGGGAGGCCATGGAGAACGACTTTTGCACGGCTTCGAGGAGATTCTGGTCCACCGTCCGGTGTCTCAGGAGGGGGAAGCAGTGCAGTGTCAACACTGTATATGGTGGGGATGGTGCGCTGCTGACCTCGACTCAGGACGTTGTGGGTCGGTGGGAGGAGTACTTCGAAGACCTCCTCAATCCCACTAACATGCCTTCCAATGAGGAAGCAGAGCCTGGGGACTCGAGGTGGGCCACCGAGGTGGTCAAAAAACTCCTTGGTGGCAGGGCCCTGGGGGTGGATGTGATACTCCCGGAGTTCCTCAAGGCTCTGGATGTTGTAGGGCTGTCTTGGTTGACACATCTCTGCAACATCGCATGGACATCAGGGACAGTGCCTCTGGATTGGCAGACCGGGGTGGTGGTCCCCCTCTTTAAGAAGGGGGACCGGAGGGTGTGTTCCAACTACAGATGGATCACACTCCTCAGCCTCCCTGGAAAAGTCTATTCGGGGGTTCTGGAGAGGAGGGTTCATCGGATAATCGAACCTTGGATTCAGGAGGAACAGTGTGGTTTTCGTCCTGGTCGCGGAACAGTGGACCAGCTCTACACCCTTAGCAGAGTCCTGGAGGGTGCATGGGAGTTCGCCCAACCAGTCTGCATGTGTTTTTTGGACTTGGAAAAGGCGTTTGACCGTGTCCTTCGGGGAATCCTGTGGGGGGTGCTCTGGGAGTATGGGGTACTGGACCCCCTGATAAGGGCTGTTCGGTCCCTGTACAACCAGTGTCAGAGCTTGGTCTGCATTTTTGGCAGTAAGTTGAACCCGTTTTCAGCGAGAGTTGGACTGCGCCAGGACTGCCCTCTGTCACCGATTCTGTTCATAACTTTTATGGACAGAATTTTTAGGCACAGCCAGGGTGTTGAGGGGGTCCGGTTTGGTGGACTCAGGATTGGGTCACTGCTTTTTGCAGATGATGTTGTCCTGTTTGCTTCATCAGGCCGTGATCTTCAGCTCTCTCTGGATCGGTTCGCAGCTTAGTGTGAAGTGTCTGGGATGGGAATCAGCACCTCCAAATCCGAGACCATGGTCCTCAGCCGGAAAAAGGTGGAGTGCCCTCTTAGGGTTGGGAGTGAGATCCTGCCTCAAGTGGAGGAGTTCAAGTATCTCGGGGTCTTGTTCATGAGTGAGGGAAGAATGGAGCATGAGACTGACAGGCGGATCGGTGCGGCATCCATAGTGATGCGGGCTCTGCATCGTTCTGTCGTGGTGAAAAAGGAGCTGAGCCGTAAGGCAAAGCTCTCAATTTACCAGTTAATCTATGTTCCTACCCTCACCTATGGTCATGAGCTATGGGTAGTGACTGAAAGAACGAGATTGCGAATACAAGCGGCTGAAATGAGTTTCCTCCACAGGGTGTCTGGGCTTTCCCTTAAAGATAAGGTGAGAAGCTCAGTCATCTGGGAGGGGCTCAGAGTAGAGCCGCTGCTCCTCCGCATCGAGAGGAGTCAGATGAGGTGGCTCAGGCATCTGATCAGGATGCCTCCTGGACGCCTCCCTGGTAAGGTGTTCCTGGCACGTCCAACCAGGAGGAGGCCCCGGGGAAGACCCAGGACACGCTGGAGGGACTATGTCTTCTCCGGCTGGCCTGGGAATGCCTCGGGATTCTCCCGGAAGAGCTAGAAGAAGTGGCCAGAGAGAGGGAAGTCTGGGTATCTCTGCTCAAGCTGCTGCCCCCGCGACCTGACCTCGGATAAGTGTAAGAGGATGGATGGATGGATGGATAAATGTACCTTATCTGGAAGGCCCAAGTGGTGGTGAGGCAGTATGGTGCCCACACTTACACAATGATGGAAAACGAACACTCCAAGCAACTCTGTAAAAAAAGTGAATGAAAAGCACAGGTCAGGGGATGCATGTAAGAAAATATCCAAGTCACTGAATATCTATTGGAGTCCAATTAAATCAGTCATTGAAACATGGAAAATGTATGGCACAGCTGTAAAGCTGCCTAGAGCAGGCCATCCACAAAAACTGAGTGAGAGTGTAAAAAGAAGACTAGTTAGGGATGCCAACAGGAGAGGTCTGATAACTCTGAAGATGCTAAAAGCACAGTGTGTGAACACACTGAATGAAGTCCCAAAGGGATGTGGCCACTTGTCTGAAACCCCCTCATAAACAGTGATTCAATGGGATACAAACAGTTTTTCATCTCCTCTTTGCTGGATCAGCTGCAAGCCTGCTGCTGTCGTAATCTGCATCTTGCACGGGGCTTCGAACATTTAAAAGTCCGCACTGCAGCTGTCCTTTTGTCTCACTGCCTTGTCTCTCTTCCCATCCTCTGCTTTACTCTTTATGCTTTATTATGCTGGTATTTGAATAAAGTGTCTGTTTCTTGAAAACCCTAAATGAACCTGTGCAACTTTGTGACCCAAGCGTGACAAGTGCTTCACCAGTGCTTCATCAGTTGCAGTTTTATGGGAGACTGGCAAAGTGAAAGTCGCTTTAAAATACAAAAAAAAACAAGTACACAGTTTGCCAGAAGGCACCTGGGAGACTATGGAGTCAGATGAAAGAATGTTACATGGTCTGATGAGATGAGAATTGAGCTTTTTAGGCTTTTAAACTAAGCACCATGCTTGCTGTAAGTCAACCACTGTACATTATGAGAAACACACCATTGTCTACATGAAGCATGGTGATGGCAGCATCATGGTATGGAGATGCTTCTCTGCAGCAGGCCCCGGAAGGCTTCTTAGAGCAAAGGGTAAAAATAAATTCAGCAAAATATAAGAAACTCCAGGAGGAAAACCTGGTCCAGTCTGCAAAAAAACCTGAACCTGCACATTGGGAGAAGAGTTGTTTTCCAGCAAGACAACAACCCAAAGCATAAAACCAAAGCTACACAAGAATGGCCTAAAAACAACAATGTTAATGTCCTTGGGATGGCAAAGTCGGAATCCAAAATCCATTTGAGAATCTGTGGTTGGACTTCAAAATGTCTGTTCACTCATGACTCCCTTGTAACCTGGCAGAGCCTGAGCAGTTCTATATTAGTAAATTGGGAAAAAGTGCATTGTCCATATATGTAAAGCTGATAGAGACCTGTGTGCACAGACTCACGACTGTCATGGCTGCCAAAGGAACATCTACTAAATGAATACTTGTGTGATCAGTTATTTTGTGTTTTATATATGTAATTAATTTAGACCACTTTGCAGACATCTACTTTTGTTTTGACAGTAAAGAGTCTTTCTGATGATCAGTGTAAAAAAGCCAAAGGTTAGGGTTAGGGTTAGGGTGACTCAGCACAAGGTGGACCTTCAAATAAGGGGCATTAATACTACAGTCAATTGAAACTGACATCTAAATCCAACTAGCTTCACCAATGATGATTTAGGGCAGCGTTTCTCAACTTTTAAGTATTTGCGACCTGAGTTTTCATAACAGTTTTAATCGCGTCCCCTTAAGGTTTTTTTGAAAGGAGCCCACTAATACCAATTTGTTCTTTTTTAATTAATGATATATCATAGATGCATATTTTATTATACTTACTTAACTTTTATTGACATTTATGTAACTCTATATTTCTTTTTCTAGTATCAGAATGTAGTTTAAATTAATTTGTTTTGGTTTCAATAGATGTATTTTTCATATTTTCGATTCTTGTTTACTTTTTTTCACATCTCCGTGCCCCCTTTTTGTTACTTCGTGCCCCCCTAGGGGGGCCTGCCCCACAGATTGAGAACCACTGATTTAGGGGTGTCACATTAGAAGGGGTGAAATCTTGTTAGGTCAGTTATTTTTTTTTGTTTTATATTTGTAATTATACAAAGCATGGGACACAAGTTCAAGGCACACACTGATTTTTTATTTTATCTTTACCTCGTGGGAAACACCTTCCCCGTTTCCCACAAGTACAGCACAGTCTCACATGCACAAACACCAAACAGTTCTCTTTTTTCTTCCATTTCTTCGGTCAAGCTTCGTTGTCCTCCTCCTGACTCTGGCTCCCCGAGTAGTGTCTGCTGGCTCCTTTTATATTGCACCCAGAAGTGCTCCAGGTGCCTGATGACCTAGCTTCTAGCAGCACTTCCAGGGGTGGTGGAAGAACTGCCCAAAAGGGCTCAGCAAATCCTTCTGCATCACCCCCTGGTGGCGCCTGTGGATCCCAACAGGGCTGCACCAAACTCCATCTTCCATGAAGCCCTGCGGGAGTCAGAGGCACCGCTGGAACGCAGGGGGGCTGCCATCTAGCGTCCCAGGGTAGGTAACACTCTGAGCATGGAGGCGTGGAGGCCGGGAAAGGGCCCCAGCCATACGCCACAATGTACAATGATAAAAATAAAAAAAACATAAATCAGTCCCTGACCTTCCTTATCTTAACTGCAAAGCATAATTAGTTACAAACTAAAGAACAAACAAGGACATCCACACATGAAAATATGGATATTGCAGGAAATGAAAAATGGTGGAAACTGGCAAATCTCAGTAAGTAAACCACTTTGCAGAGATCTGTTTTCACTTTGACATAAAGAGTCTTTATCTGTTGATCAGTGCCAAAACTGACAAAATTAATCCAATGTGATTCAATGTTGTGTAACAATAAAATGTGAAAATGTCCCAAGGGGGTAGATAGTTTTTTCGGCATTGTGGGTCAACTGAAATGGCCAGTTTGTAGGTTCTACGTGTAAGGATGAGGGCACCATGCTGCTTCTCGCCAATTGCATAACTGCACAATTAAAATTGTGCAATAATTGCACGATTGCATAATTTCTTACATTTATTTTTTAAACACTTATTGAAAATGACTGCTGAGTGGGTTTGGCATGATGCCTGTAACTGTGACAAGGTAAATAACAGTATCTGTAATGAAAGAAATAAATCATATTTATTGCAAATACTCACAAATTCTGAAAGTAAGAGGTTGCTTTTATGAAGTTGGTGGGAGATGCGTGATAAAGACAGTTGGGTGTTAATGGCACTGGTATACAGTTTATCATATATGCCACCAGTATATTGCAGTGTGTGTAGGCAGAATTTATATTTTGCCAGATAGTTCCGTGAGAGATAAATGTGTTGTTTTTTTCTATATACATTAAGAGTTACATTCCTCACATTATGTACAGTGCATCCGGAAAGTATTCATAGCGCATCACTTTTTCCACATTTTGTTATGTTACAGCCTTATTCCAAAATGGATTAAATTCATTTTTTCCCTCAGAATTCTACACACAACACCCCACAAAGACAACGTGAAAAAAGTTTACTTGAGATTTTTGCAAATTTATTAAAAATAAAAAAAATGAGAAAGCACATGTACATAAGTATTCACAGCCTTTGCCATGAAGCTCGAAATTGTGCTCAGGTGCATCCTGTTTCCCCTGATCATCCTTGAGATGTTTCTGCAGCTTAATTGGAGTCCACCTGTGGTAAATTCAGTTGACAGGACATGATTTGGAAAGGCACACACCTGTCTATATAAGGTCCCACAGTTGACAGTTCATGTCAGAGCACAAACCAAACATGAAGTCAAAGGAATTGTCTCGAGGCACAAATCTGGGGAAGGTTACAGAAAAATTTCTGCTGCTTTGAAGGTCCCAATGAGCACAGTGGCCTCCATCATCCATAAGTGGAAGAAGTTCGAAACCGCTAGAACTCTTCCTAGAGCTGGCCGGCCATCTAAACTGAGCGATCGGGGGAGAAGGGCCTTAGTCAGGGAGGTGACCAAGAACCCGATGGTCACTCTGTCAGAGCTCCAGAGGTCCTCTGTGGAGAGAGGAGAACCTTCCAGAAGGACAACTATCTCTGCAGCAATCCACCAATCAGGCCTGTATGGTAGAGTGGCCAGACGGAAGCCACTCCTTAGTAAAAGGCACATGGCAGCCCGCCCGGTTGTTTGCCGAAAGGCACTTGAAGGACTCTCAGACCATGAGAAAAAAAATTCTCTGGTGTGAATGCCAGGCGTCAGGTTTGGAGGAAACCAGGCACCGCTCATCACCAGGCCAATACCATCCCTACAGTGAAGCATGTTGGTGGCAGCATCATGCTGTGGGGATGTTTTTCAGTGGCAGAAACTGGGAGACTAGTCAGGATAAAGGGACAGATGACTGCAGCAATGTACAGAGACATCCTGGATGAAAACCTGCTCCAGAGCGCTCTTGACCTCAGACTGGGGCGACGGTTCATCTTTCAGCAGGACAACGACCCTAAGCACACAGCCAAGATATCAAAGGAGTGGCTTCAGGACAACTCTGTGAATGTCCTTGAGTGACCCAGCCAGAGCCCAGACTTGAATCCGATTGAACATCTCTGGAGAGATTTTAAAATGGCTGTGCACTGACGCTTCCCATCCAACCTATGGAGTTTGAGAGGTCCTTTAAAGAGGAATGGGTGAAACTGGCCAAGGATAGGTGTGCCAAGCTTGTGGCATCATATTCAAAGAGACTTGAGGCTGTAATTGCTGCCAAAGGTGCATTGACAAAGTATTGAGCAAAGGCTATGAATACTTATGTACATGTGATTTCTCAGTTTTTTTATTTTTAATAAATTTGCAAAAACCTCAAGTAAACTTTTTTCATGTTGTCATTATGGGGTGTTGTGTGTAGAATTCTGAGGAAAAAAATGAATTTAGTCCATTTTGGAATAAGGCTGTAACATAACAAAATGTGAAAAAAGTGATGCGCTGTGAATACTTTCCGAATGCACTGTATATGCTTAAGGAATATTATCACCATGTAGCTAAAACCAATGGCTGATCTGTCCATATGAGCAATCTTGAACTTCAGAAATTATTCAAGAGGTCTCTACTTTGACATAATGGAAGTGTACTGAAACCCGGGGTTTGTTTCCTGCCTTGTGCCCTGTGTTGGCTGGGATTGGCTCCAGCAGACCCCGTGACCCTGTAGTTAGGATATAGCGGGTTGGATAATGGATGGATGGATGGAAGTGTATTAAAAATTGTCCTATAGTGGCCTGGCATGATTTATTTTTTGGTGTCTAGAGGTGTGTTCTCTAGGACAGTGTTGGTCAACCACTGGATTGAGGACTTTGGCTGGTAGGACACAAGTTAGTTATGGTAGTGAAGTTGGTCACGATGGGTCACGCAGTGGGTCATGATGGGACACAGCTCTGATGATCATGCTTGTCACACTCCCACCCTCTGATGTTGACACTTAATTCACCAAGGAAACTCCTCTGAGGATTGCACTCAATTTGTCATACGGATCCCCCCACTCTTAAAAATAAAGGTGCCAGAATGGTTCTTCAGAGCAATGCCATAGGTGAACCATTTTTGTTTCCCGAAAGACCCATCCACATGAAGGTTCCAGAAAGAACTTTTATTTATTTAGATCCGTAACAACCTCCATATAGTAAATAACTCTGAATAGATAGTCTCAAATTTGTGAAATCCCAAAGGGTTATGGCTTTAAGAGAACTCTTGCTAACTCAAACTAAGTCCATCTGTTAGTGCCCTTCTTGGTAGCCTACAATCTGTTAAAGATTTCAGTTTATTTTCTATATGTCAGGACATTTTTCAATGTACACAGAACCAACTTCTTATGCATGCAACCCTTCCAAGAATTAAATGGGGCTATTTCAAGCAATGGAACCTTTTCCTTTCATGGGAAAAAGTGGGTCATGGCACCAGAAAGGTTGAGAAACATTGCTCTAAGAGGCAGGTGGCATTTCCAGGGTTAATTTCTGCCTTATACGCCATGGTTTGGCTACCTGCAGTAGTAAATTGAGTCAAGAAATGAATGGATGAATGAGTGGATGGAGGCATGGATGAACTGAGCTACTGTATTTAAAGGAACCAAATGATAACACAAAAACAAATACATTTACTTTTTTTCTTTTAAATATAAAGAAAGCCAAATCTACCTTGCTATTTAAAGGAATCATAACAGGTCCCTGATGTCTTTATCTTGAAATCACTTGTAGATATTTTTCCAAAACCTTTAGATTTCAGTCTGATTCCCAGCTGTAGCACCTCTTTCTTCTTCTTCTTTCAGCTGCTCCTGTTAGGGGTTTCCACAGTGGATTATCTTCTTCCATATCTTTCTGTCCTCTGCATCTTGTTCTGTTACACTCATCACCTGCATGACCTCTCTCACCACATCCATAAACCTTCTCTTAGGCCTTCCTCTTTTCCTTAACATCCTTTTCGCAATATATCCAGCTTCTCTCCTGTGCACATGTCCAAATCAACATAATCTCATCTCTCTGACTTTTTCTCCCAACCGTCCAACTTCAGCTGACCCTCTAATGTACTCATTTCTAATCCTGTCCATCCTCGTCACACTAAATGCAAATGTTAATCTCTTTAACTCTGCCACCTCCAGCTCTGTCTCCTGTATTTTAGTCAGTGCCACCGTCTCCAATCCATATAACATAGCTGGTCTCACTGCCATCCTGTGGACCTTCCCTTTACTCCTGACACTCTTCTCCTCCCATTCCACTCTGCCTGCACTCTCTTTTTCACCTCGCTTCCACAATACCCATTACTCTGTACTGTTGATCCCAAGTATTTAAACTCATCCACCTTCGCCAACTCTACTCCTTGCATCCTCACCATTCCTCTGACCTCCCTTTTATTTACACACATGTATTCTGTCTTGTTCCTACTGACATTCATTCGTCTCCTCTCTAGAGCATATCTCCACCTCTCCAGGGTCTCCTCAACCTGCTCCCTACTATCGCCACAGATCACAACATCATCAGCAAACATCATAGTCCACGGGTAGGCATTTTTTCTTTATATTCCCTTAGCTTTCCCTTATCAATCCAAAGACTACCATGTTCAGAGGAAAATGTAATTTGGCCATACTATTGGTGTGCTTGTGCATATTCTGCTGTGGACTGGTATCCCAGGCAGGTTTGTGAAATGGAAGGAGCTGTAATAACAATTTATCTTTTTTTAAGTATAGGATGAAGAGGCACGGTGGCGCAGTGGGTAGCGCTGCTGCCTTGCAGGTGGGAGACCTGGGGACCTGGGTTCACTTCCCGGGTCCTCCCTGCGTGGAGTTTGCATGTTCTCCCCGTGTCTGCGTGGGTTTCCTCCGGGCGCTCCGGTTTCCTCCCACAGTCCAAAGACATGCAGGTTAGGTGGATTGGTAATTCTAAATTGGCCCTAGTGTGTGCTTGGTGTGTGGGTGTGTTTGTGTGTGTCCTGCGGTGGGTTGGCACCCTGCCCAGGATTGGTTCCTGCCTTGTGCCCTGTGTTGGCTGGGATTGGCTCCAGCAGACCCCCGTGACCCTGTGTTCGGATTCAGCGGGTTAGAAAATGGATGGATGGAAGTATAGGATGAATGAGGATAGGAGCCTATCCAAGCTGCACTGAGTGCAAGGTAAGAATAAACGAGATGCCCATTCATCTCAGAGAACACTTAAGTACACACAAACCCTTTCTCCAAATATGAGTCACGTAAAAGTCACTAGTAACTTATTCATAATTGGAATTGCGTAAATCAGACTATCTGGTGAAAACCTACACAAACCCAGAAAATGTGCAAACCTCATGCGGCTCATGGCTGAGCTTGAAAATGGAACTGGGCTAGGAGGCATTAATCACTGCACAGCCATTCTACCCCTGAGTGTATGTTTTTTATTTATTTTTTTATGAAGGAAACATTAAGGCATTCATTGGTCAAATGTACCACAATATATTTTGTTTCTATTCTTTTCATAAAATATGTTTCTTTCAAGAGCCAGAGAAACAAATTAATTATCCTAGATAGTATAAATTATTCAAGAACTTAACTCACTTGTCAATGCGTACAATAGCATTTATTCAGAAGTTATAGCTGCCATAATTCATATGTTTTCTATTAAATAGTTTTTTCATGATAATTAATGGCTTTCAACGGAGCGGCACAGAAGGAGCCAAGCTGCTCATAAACAGAAAACACAGATGATATCCTCGTTTTCCGGCCCATGTTCCTGCATACAATGAGTCCGAGGGAAATCAATGGAAAGCAAAGACTGACTTAAAGTAAAATCAAGTCTGCAACTGCATAATGGGGAAAATTATTGTTTTGATGTAAAGCATTTTGAGCAGAGGAGACAGAAGGGGAATAATAACTAGTATGGCATATTGTGCTACTTCCTGGAGTCAAGAAATGAGAAAGAAAGTATCTAAAAATATTCTACCAACAAGGGAATAATTTATTTTAAAAAAGTGGAAATAATCAGTTCGATGTAGGATTACAGAAGGAGACACTGCCATTTACCCGTTCGGTTCCTATATTCATTTTGACCTGGGTGAATTTTGAGTGCCTCCTATATGTTCTTGTGTATTCCTCTATAGACTTTGGCAAATGAACCTGGTAATTGATAGGTGGGCTAATGATGCTCTCAGGACTGCCACTGCAATCTTACAATTCTCAAAGCATTAAAAAAAATAATCTGCAGATATTAGACAGAGGAAAACAATTTACTAAAGTTTGACACCACTGTCACTAATCGACTCTTTGACTGGAAAAACATTACTTGAACGTAACATGCTACATCACCAACAGGGACACCAACACAGGGGAGTGAACAACAAAAACAACATTTTGTTTCTTGTATAGTCCAAAATCACACAAGAAGTGCCACAAGGGGCTTTAACGGCTTTGTTTTTTGACAGCCCTCCAGCCTTGACTCCCTAAGAAGACTCCCAAAAAAAGACCATTGTAGGGAAAAAATTGAAGAAATCTTGGAAAGGCAATACAGAGAGAGACCCCCTTCCAGGTAGGTTGGGCGTGCAATGGGTGTCGAAGAATGGGGTAAATGCACAAGTAATTCGCTTCACAGAGCTAGATGGCCTTTCTATCATTGCCACCTGAGGAATACAATAGTGGCTTTAGGAACAATGCTTTTCAGTGGCCTTCCCAATCACCGGATCTCGATCCAATCCAACATCAATCTGTAACTGACAAATCTGCTGAATCGAAGTAATGCAATCACGTTAACATGGACCAGACTCTCAAAAAAAAGGAATGATTCCAGCATCATGTGGAATCCACACCATGAAAAATTGAAGCAAAGCCTCTGATGATCATGGCTGTGCAAGTTCACATTGGATTGGCACCATGGCTCTCCATATTGTACAACCGCGTGACTGGGCAACTGCTTAATAACAGCATCTGATATAAAATGATGGTGCTTTGCTCAAGGATTGTGCTTTGTACCCTTGCAACAACCTGTCTAGTCCATCTAGATTTTTTCTTTTTGAGATGCTTCCCGATATTTTTTATTGAGTTTAGCGTTTTTCGACTTTGTTTTGTTTATTTTGAATTTCAAATTCTGTCTTTGGATACCCACTGTCTTACCCACTTTGGAAATATTTTTCAGCATCTTTTTGCTTACCAATGTATGACCTCCCCCCTATTTTTTAGACTAGCCTTTTAGATTTGTTTAATATTTATTGTTTTTACCCTCATGTTTGTTTGTTCGATGGCAAACTTTGGTCTACGATTAACCTTAGAACCTGTGCTCCTCCCAATGACTCTGCCTGCTGGGAAGCAGATTCCAGAAAGCCATGCTGTGTGTGCCACCCAACCCTGTGGATGTGGCAAGCTGATGTGCACCTGAAAATGTCAAAACATTTTCTGGGCATACTTTCACAGCCCAGTATATCTGTCATCACCGCTTACCCTACAGAAATCTGTTAAACACTTAGATCATGGAATGCTGGCCATTTTCCATCCATCCATTTATCTATTAACTAAGAAAAATGAGTCCAATTTATCGACCTTATTGCTATCCTAAACCTCCGTTCTGCTACACATAACACATACTCAATTGCCTCAGAGTCTCATATTCTGCTGCATTCAATCGCTGTCTATTTGCCATAACATTCAAACTATGTCTAAAAACTAACGTTTTTTCTCTTTCTCTCTCTCTCTCATATTATATTTGTATTGTCCTTGTATTTCACTTTTTATAGCAGGCTCTTCAGTGGCTTATTTACCATACTGATGATGTTGCTGTTGTGCTATATAACATTTGTTACTGTCAAGCAACAGTATCTTCATAAGGATCATTGTTTTATATTCTGATTTGATTCTAGGGCATTTGCAGGCTCTGTGCAAAGTCTCAAAGTTTCCCTGTGATTTATCTTGAATTTTAAATAATCTACCTTATTCTTGTCTTGACTTGCATTATATTCTTGAATGGTTTGTGAAGTGTCTTCTAATGATGCTCCGAGTGAAAAGCTGTGTTTAAAATGAAGATTGATCGTTCCCTTTGAGGCCTGCAGTTTTCTTCACACATCCCTGAGATTTGTGTGTAGCATAACTCTGAACTGGCCCACAATGTAGGAGTGTGGCCCAGTGTGGCATTTGATAAGCATGTACTCCATCGCTGGTTGCACCTAAACTTGACAGATAAGCTTCAGCCCCTCCAACCCAGTATTAGCTTACACAAATTTAAAAATGGATGGATTCATGCATACATGGTTTAACACTAGAATCTATGAAGCCTATGAAAAAACTCATAATCCCGGCCCATCTCAAATCCCTTCGCACCTCTCCATCAGCGTCTTTTGTCTTGTAAATGCGTCCATCAGCACAAGCAGCACACAGCCTACTGTCCCATTCCCCACCTTGATGGAGCTCAGCTCGCGGGCAAAAAGTTCCCCCAGCTCAAGCCAAGGCTCCTTATCTACATGTGAGGTTCCTAGAGTTGTATAGGGTAAATAATACAGCATATCATTATTTGGAATACATGCATTTCATGTGTGTTCTGTGTTAACATAGATCTGGGTAAGTGTAGGATGAAAGGAAATGTGAGAAATGCAAAAAAGCTGAACACATAGCTAAAGCAGAAACTTTTTCCATGTTATACTAATAATGACGTAAAGTGTATAATATGTGAAGACTTTAGTCCAAATATCAAATAAACATGTGTGCTTTTATTTGAAACTATAACCAAAGAAAAAAAAAGTATTTGATTTACATATCTAAAGCAGAAACTTTTTCCATGTTATACTAATAATGATGTGGAGTGTATGATGTGTGAAGACTTTAGTCCAAATATCAAATAAATTTGTGTACTTTTATTCAAGAATATAACCAAAGAAAAAACATGTTGCTGTCAATGAATTAAAAACTCAAGCTCAAATGCCAATTGACAGGGAGTTTATATGTATTCTTGAATAGTGCAGAGATAAGAACCGCTGCCTTATAACACAACAGACCTGGGTTCGAGACAGGGCATTCCTTGTTTTGAGAAGTGAGCTGCTATTATTATTATTATCCATCCATCCATCCATTCTCTTCCGCTTATTCGAGATTGGGTCACTGGGGCAGCAGCTTGAGTAGAGATGCCCAGACTTCCCTCTATGTTTAATCTAATTTTGTCGTCTCCTTTGTGGTTTCCCTGCCATTTTTCCCAAACAAGCTGTAGCTGAAAGTCACCTCACCATATTCACTGATGCTCTTCTTTGTGTAGCACTCCTTACTTGCTGATTTTATGCTCCAAGTGGGGAGCTGACAGCAAGTACAGCTACTTATCTCCAGATTGTTACACACTCTAACTAGGAGTATTTTATGATGATGACTGGGAAAGAAGAAGCTGTCAAAAGCAGAAATTGAAGATGACACTGGGAGATCAATCAACACTGCAAACCAAAGCCAAAATGAGAGATAAAAATCATTATCAAATCAAAGCCAGAAAATACTAATGCAAACGAATTCTGAAATAGTCAAAATAATGTTTGAAAAAGGGTTGTATTATCTACAAATTCATATAAGGAAGCATTCTGAAAGATGACTTTTTAACCCCTCATGTCATGACTGGGAGGTCACGGCCTCCAAAGACATGCATCGAATAATGTGGGTCACTGTCCTAACAATGGGAGACACAAACCAGCAGCGCCCTTAAATATCCAAAATGGCAGAAAAAATGGCCCAAAGAATTACGATAATTAAAATAAACTTAAACAAAAGTACTTGCAGAATCAAATTCCTGAGATAGAAAATCTCCCAAAAGAAGTATAAGAAAACCTAATTTGCACAAATTAAAGACACAGGAATTTTCTGAAATTGTAATTCTTATCGCACATTCTCTCAGCCTAGGAGAGCCACACATACTCTCTGGTTTAGTTTCAGCTAGAAGGTGTAGAAAAATAAAATATCATGTATTAACACAAATAGATATTAATTTAGTAAGAGCTATTGTAAGCATTAAAACTTAGTGTGAATTTGATATCTTAAGTAAATTGTAAAATAAAGGCATATGCCATATGCATATAAGCTCAGAACAAAACCACCAATATTGAGCAACTGAGAAAGACAGAGAAGGAAGAAAATGACATACAGAAACTGCCAGAGAACAGAGAAGGGGGAACACCTGTTGTTTGAAAGCCAGTTAGGAAATAAGAGAAGCAAAAGAATGAAAGTAAGAAATAAGCTGAGAACAATATTGGTGGCCAAGAAAGGGCCCATGAGAAGCCAGCTGGAAAAGTGAGTCATTGTTACGAGCAAGATCAAGATGATAAGAAATGATTATATAAACTGTGATTTTTCGCTTGTTCGGGGTTCAGCTCAGTTTGGCCTAATTGAGCTGAGTCTGTGTAATTGTTTATTGCAATAAAAATAATTACTCTGTTTGCCTATCCTTCTTTCAAGGTAAGAATCTTCAGCGTATTTTACGCTTCCACAAAGGTGCAAAGAAACAAATTAGAAAAAATGTGATTATGGCATAAAACAAGAAAGAACTGTCAGTTGGTTCACATTTGTCTTAGAGAATCAGTTTTCTGGGTCTGAAATGCCTGTGTCAATAACATTAAGTGATGATCTTTTCGGAGTTGACCAGAAGTGCTAGACATTTCAGAATTATGTTCAACACTGGGAAACAAAATAGTGCCCCATATCTTTTAGTTCATTGCTCAAGTATATCTCCCCAATTGTTACAGTATCTGCAGTGTATACAGCCTGCAGTGAAGTAAGGGTCATCACTTACATTGCACATACAGTATTAACAGATAGACCCTGTAAGACATGTGTAGGATTCAAGATTCCATGAATTGTTTCAAGGGCATTTCCAACCTCACAGACCTGATGCTTTCTGAGCTACACTAAAAGCTAAGAGGCTACACTGTGAATGTCAATAGCTGCCTCGATATAATCTGTTCCATGTGAGAGCAATTTAGAATGGTTCTCTGGTTCTGCACCATGCATTTTGTTGCATCAGAATATCTTGTCCAGCATTTTTATTATCAAGTAAGCCAACTTGATGTTCTTCTGGAAAAGAATAACAAATTAACCTTGTGATAATTCCAAATTCAGATTTTAAAAATGAAGCCAGTATAATGCAAGTCCTCTTGGATATTGGACGTTCTAGAGGGTGGCCTGCAGGAGCCCATCCTCCTTGAAGGGTATGCCTGAAGAAAATGCCAGCTGATTCCATGGCTACAGGGGATGAGTTATGAGGGAAGATTAAGAGAGCTGAGCCTTTTTTAGTTTGGACAAATGGAGAAAAAGAGGTGACATGATTAAAGTGTTTCAAATTATTCAAGGAATTAGTACTTTAAAATGAGTTCAACAAGAACATGGGGCACAGTTGGGAACTTGTTAAGGGTAAATTTCACACAAACATTAGGAAGATTTTCTTCACACAGAGAGAACCATAGTCACGTGGAATAAGCTACCAAGTAGCATGGTAGACAGAAGGACTTGCAAAACTTGACTTAATGTTATTTTGGCAGAATGAAGTAGATAGGATTGGCAAGCATTATTGTGCTGAATGGCCTTACCTTTCTAATTTTGTCTGATTTTGTAATTAGTCTAATGTTCTAATAATTGAGAGATTTTCCACATTACCATTACAATTACATCACAAATGTAACATCATTTTCTACGCAGAGCCCCCTTTTAATCATCACTGTCACAAATTTATTGATTTTTTCAGTTTGAATGGCTTTTGATGTACTTGTACAGGTTAAAGAGAAGTCCTGTGAATGTATCAACAGCAATTCTCTTTGTGCATTCCACACTACCCATGTGCTTGTACTCACTAATGTTTGTTTTTCAGTTGGCTAAAATGTGACCATGTTCACTCTCTAGTAATCGCTAACAGTTTGACAGAGTGAATGGTACTTGTTTAGTCTCTCACAAATTGCTTTCCTCCACTCTTCCATGTAGATATTAGGAAACATCATGCCACTTAAACTTCAGTAATATTTCTAAAATATGTTTTTTTGGATTGCTGGAAGTGGATGATAGGCTGCCTGGTCAACAGTTATAACACCGAAAAATCGAACTGATCTGTCATCAAGTTCAAAATGCAAATGAAAAATCAAAGGTCTAAGAAACAAAAGAAAATTGGTATACCAGGAAACATTGAAAGTAATTCACACCTTCCATGTTTCCTTCTAATTTGAGCTCTGCGGACTGACAGTGATGGTAGCATCACTCAGCCCATGCTTACTCCTTTATATTCAGTCTTATTAAGAAAAATGAACACTTTATAAGAAAAACTCACATAAAATAAATGATGAAATTTTAATAATGTACCAACCAAAACAACCGTAGCAGAAATTTCTTTGAAAGTGTATTATTCTGCATTCCCTCTTTTGTACGAGGAAGAGTCTCCACGGCAGCCCAAGTTTTTTCTTTCCTCTTTTCAAACTGTCTACAGCTGGTTAATATTATTTAAATTACCATGAAGCATATTGAAGTGTTGCTAGAATGACAGCTTGATAAGAAAATTAAAAGGGAGAATACACATTTCTAGACATAGGTTTTGCTTTCTGTTGGAGCACAAATTCAATTATTTATTTGTGCATATATCTAGCCCAAGGCCTGGTATACAATTTAAATGGTAATGCTAGTCTTTTAGAATATGTAGTCTTCCTATTTTTCACTAGCAATGAGTAGAACTGATGGCCTTGTATCTTCATGACTTACTTTAAGTCATTTGCTCACCCTTTGTATGCCTGCAGTGTTAACTGGTAACGGTAAGCAATCATTTTTTAATGATTTCATCTTTAATGAGTTTTATTCAGGGCATTTAAACTAACAGCAATTTGAGGTACTCATGTCCTAAAATGCCATATTACGATTAAAATTACTATAGCAGCTTGGCAAATTTGACTCATTCTTAGCAACAGTAAAGTGTTCTTTGAAGGACTTAAAGTCTGGGGAAAAGCACAGTCTTTAAAAAACACACTTTGAAAGTTGTGCTTCAGAATTTCTAGGCAGCCATAGGGCTGTTGTCAGGAATGAAGATTCTGATCTTCAAAATATGAAACAGAGAGACACAATTTCCTACTGTCCGTGATAAGGCTTCTAGAATACACAACAGAATGACCACAACATAAAGTGGACATGCAATGAAGTGCATAATTTTGTGTGCTCTTGGTTTTTAATTTTTTTAATATGTACTTTATCACTGAATCAAAATCTGTTTGTACTTAAATAGAGAACAGACCCAAAGATCTAATCCATACATTGTGGAACACAGCCCGGACACAGACAGGTAGACATCGTTGGTTCAAATCCACACATGTTTATTTACAATTATTATGTACAAAGTGAAGCACACAACCCAAAACTCCCCCAAAGTCCAGGCCTCTCACACAATGCCTTCCTCTCTGGTCCGCCTCCACTCCTCTCCCCCGAGTTCTTGCCTTCTTCCTCCCGACTCCAGCCATCGAATGGAGGGAGGTGGCCCCTTTTATATCCACCCGGATGTGCTCCAGGTGCCTCCCAATGAATGACTGCCAACACTCCTCGGTGTGGCAGAAGTGCCGGCTGTGCACCCGGTAGCACTCTGGGTGTCCCTGGTTGTCTTCCCCCCAGCACTTCCGGGTGTGGTGGAAGTGCTGAGGACCAGGGCTCTCAAGGCATCGGGGCACCCCCTGGCGGTGACAACAGGCCCCTATAGGGTTGAGCTTCTAAGCTCTTTTCCCATGGTCCCCAAAGCCACCAGGGCGGTCGCCCCCTCGTGCTCTAGAGGAAGCGTAAGCCTTCCTCTGGTCCTTCCAGGCATCCCGACTGGGTGCCACCCCCAGCCGCTTGCCACAACATATAAAAGTCAGTGTATATGTGTGTATATGAATGTATGTTCCAGCATCACTTCCGAACGGATGGAGCGATTTTCATGAAACTTGGTACTCATGTTTCTCATTGGTCGACTAAAAATACTGTAGGATGAAATCAACCCTAACCCACCCTCTTCTGGATAGGATGGGGGGGTGATTGTGCGGTCTTGTATGCATGTTATCATCCAGTTGACACTCAGAACGACCACCAGAGGGTGAACTGGAGGTGGCTGCCAGCATTCTTTATGTTTGAGCACCACCGCACCCCTGTTGCTTTTGAAATTAAATAGAGTTGGCCGGTTCCGAGCGTCAACTGGATGATAACATACATACAAGACTGCAAGACAAGCACATCAGTGAGTCCTTATTGTTTGTTAATTTATTTTATTTTTAGAGTTGTGTTTTTTTTAATTATATTTTTCTAAAACAATAAAAAAACACTTTATTTTCCTCCTGGGCAACAGTGGGTATTTCAGCTAGTGTACCATAAAGAAAAGAAAACATTTGAAATTTTAATGACTTGAAAACAAATGTAGTGGACGCTAAGACCAAAAAAAAAATGAAAAAGATTGTTGAAAAATCTTTAGCATCACAAAAGAAAATATTATTGAAAATGAGTAAGAAATAGCAAATGAGCATCTTGATGGAGAGAGAGCGCTTTGAAATGTGTCCATCAGCTAAGCACCAACAGCAGATAAAGAAAGGCTCCTTTCCACGTAAAGTTAAAGTAATCCCCTGTTCAATGTGAGACTGGCATCCCATTCGCTGTTTGTTTCTGCTTTTCTCTGAAAGCTGCTATCCTTGACGTCTCATCCCCATACTGACAGACATAAGTTGAGAAAATGGACGAATGAATGAATGGAAGTAACATTGTAAAAAGATCATATAGCACTGAGCAGCCTCACAAGTTTTGAGAGAAATTAAAATTAAAATATTGATACTGTTTATTATACCATGTTTATTTCTATAATTAATTCTGTACAGTATTCATCCGGTGTTGCAATAACAATTACTCCAAAACGTAAAAAAAGAAACTACCTCTGTTACTTTCAACCTACTGTCATTTTTTCAGGATTAAAGAATGTAGAAAGAAGTACTCTACCAAAGTGAATGAAAAAGAAATGCAGCTGACATATCGGAATAAGATATGAATAAGACAAGAAAGTCTCCTGGTGGAAATCCACCCTTTGTTTGTCATTTAATATTATGGCTCAAATCTCTGTTCGAGAATGCCGTGTTTTGGCACTGAACTGCTTGATGAACATTATGGTATTAGTGACCACAAAAATTAAAATGGTATTGAAAATGGGGGTAGCATTGTGTTGTAGCGGTTCATGCTCCTGTCACATGGACTCAACATCTTGGGTGTGAATTCTGCTCCAAATGTCTATATGTGTGGACTTACAATGCCTTAGAACATCAAAACATTAGATAAATTATGACAAGAACAGGCCATTTAGCCCAACAAGCTTGTCCATCCTATTCACCTGGATTGTCTAAAATAACATGAAGTCAAGATTTCCCTGTTTGTGTATTTGTCTACCACATCCCAAACATGGACATGTCATGTTCATTCCAACTGATGTGGAATAGCCTCAGTGTGTCTATCTATCTATCTATCTATCTATCTATCTATCTATCTATCTATCTATCTATCTATCTATCTATCTATCTATCTATCTATCTATCTATCTATCTATCTATCTATCTATCTATCTATCTATCTATCTATCTATCTATCCTGTCCAAGGTTTATTCCTGCTTTGCATCTGATGCCATCAGGCTCCAACCCAACATTGCCTTTGATTTGTTTCTGTAAATGGTTTTAAACACAGAAAACTTAACAACAAGAAAGAAAATATGTTTAGTTGCTCTCACTTTGTCTTCCTCATTTTATCCCTGTTCGTATCTGCTTATAATTCTGAGCCTGCCCTTCCTTCTTGGCAATCTTTTAACCACATTATGGGACCAAATTTATATATACAGTCATATGAAAAAGTTTGGGAACCCCTCTCAGCCTGCATAATAATTTACTCTGCTTTCAACAAAAAAAATAACAGTGGTATGTCTTTCATTTCCTAGGAACATCTGAGTACTGTGGTGTCCTCCGAACAAAGATTTTTAGTGAAGCAGTGTTTAGTTGTATGAAATTAAATCAAATGTGAAAAACTGGCTGTGCAAAAATTTGGGTACCGTTGTAATTCTGCTGATTTGAATGCATGTAACTGCTCAATGCTGATTACTTGCAACACCAAATTGGTTGGATTAGCTCGTTAAGCCTTGAACTTCATAGCCAGGTGTGTCCAATCATGAGAAAAGGTATTTTAAGTGGTCAATTACAAGTTGTGCTTCCCTTTGACTCTCCTCTGAAGAGTGACAGCATGGGATCCTCAAAGCAACTCTCAAAAGATCTGAAAACAAACGATTGTTCAGTCTCATGGTTTAGGGGAAGGTTACAAAAAGCTATCTCGGAGGTTTAAACTGTCAGTTTCAACTGTAAGGAATGTAATCAGAAAATGGAAGGCCACAGGCACAGTTGCTGATAATCCCAGGTCTGGCAGGCCAAGAGAAATACAGGAGTGGTATATGCGCAGGATTGTGAGAATGGTTACAGACAACCTACAGATCACCGGTAAAGACCTGCAAGAACATCTTGCTGCAGATGGTGTATCTATACATCGTTCTACAATTCAGCACAATTTGTACAAAGAACATCTGTATGGCAGGGTGATGAGAAAGAAGCCCTTTCTGTACTCACACCACAAACAGAGTCACTTGTTGTATGCAATTGCTCATTTAGACAAGCCAGATTCATTTTGGAACAAAGTGCTTTGGACTGATGAGACAAAAATGGAGTTATTTGGTCATAATAAAAAGCACTTTGCATGATGGAAGAAGAACACCGCATTCCAAGAAAAACACCTGCTACCTACTGCCAAATTTGGTGGCGGTTCCATCAGGCTGTGGGGATGTGTGGCTAGCTCAGGGACTGGGGCCTTTGTTAAAGTCGAGGGTTGGGTGAATTCAACCCAATATCAACAAGTTCTTCAGGATAATGTTCAAGCATCAGTCACAAAGTTGAAGTTACGCAGGGGTTGGATATTCCAACAAGACAATGACCCAAAAACAGTTCAAAATCTACAAAGGCATTCATGCAGAGGGAGAAGTACAATGTTCTGGAATGACTGTCACAGTCCCCTCACTTGAATATCAAAAATCTATGGGATGATTTGAAGCAGGCTGTCCATGTTCGGCAGCCATAAAATTTAACTGAACTGGAGAGGTTTTGTACGGAAGAATGGTCAAAAATACCTCCATCCAGAATCCAGACACTCATCAAAGGCTATAGGAGGTGTCTAGAGGCTGTTATATTTGCAAAAGGAGGCTCAACTAAGTATTGATGTAATATCTCTGTTGGGGTGCCCAAATTTATGCACCTGTCTAATTTTGTTATGATGCATATTGCACATTTTCTATTAATCCAATAAACTTAATGTCACTGCTGAAATACTACTGTTTCCATAAGGCATGTCATATATTAAAAGGAAGTTGCTACTTTGAAAGCTCAGCCAATGATAAACAAAAATCCAAAGAATTAAGAGGGGTTCCCAAACTTTTTCATATGACTGTAATTTTACATCTAATTGTCTACCTTTATACCAAGGTCTACCTGCCTGTCTAGCATTAAGTAAAAAATGGCAAAAGAAATTAGGAGGTATCATAGGGCTCTAACTGATTTAGCGGTGGGGGACAGGAATAGATAATGTAGATGACTGCCCTTAACTTATATGGAAGATTAATAAAATTATCTCATATTTACTTAAATTTTAAGGGATATAGTAAAATTATGTGTGTATATAATCTGACCAGAATAATTTGTTCAGAGCAAAATAAATAGAGAGAGCATGAGAGAGTGTATGGTCCCTATAGCCCTCAGCTTACAGTTCAGGAAGATATCAGGACTCAGGGTTTGTCAATCTTGTATTTTTACATCAGTAGCAAATGTTCCTGTTCACAAAAGAAAAATCGATGATTCAGCAAACAAGCACCCATACACTCAAAGAAGAAGCGAGAAACATCACTTTCTTCATTTACAAACTCTTCAGATTGCTCAAATGCTATACTAAATCCAGAATTACAGTTTGTTGTATATAGTGAGAAGTTAAGATTACAATATGCAAGCTTTCGAGGGAAGCTTTCTTGCCTGAAGAAGGGGCCATTTGGACATTCACAACATAACAGAATGGCACACTGGAACAATATGGACAGTACACTGCACTCAATTTCGAGTGTGCTGTAATCTTAACATGCCTAGAATTAACTGTTCAATTGAAACATCAAGCTCATTTTATTTAAAATTCGAATTGTGACTCATTGGTCAACTACCCAGAGATAAATTATTTTCATTTTCGAAAATCTACACAGTTTTTTTGTCTTAATGTGACAAGGGTACAGATGAGGCTTGAGGCAAATCAATAATGTGCCAGACTGAACTCAAAATTAATGGAAGAAAATCATCTTTGTAACCTTGCTGCACTGGCTTGACAGAAAATCATTTTGCATCAGGGGTTTATAAAGAATTTTTATAGGCCCACCTCAGGATTCTTCACATTTACTGAAGATCTCAAATAGTAAAATCTAATGTAAATACTTAATGATGTTTGAAATGAAGAAAGAACTATTTATGGATAGCCATTGTTCATTTTCTAAACTAAAACAAAAAAGAAAAACTCAACCGCTCTATTGAATCTAAAACAAAAAAGAGCATTTGCTTTGGAAATCACAGTTCATTGAGCTCTGTGTACATTTTTGAGTTTGCATTATATTAAAAAGCTTATAGTAGCTCAGCATAATCTTTGTCAGTGTGTACCATCCTCATTTCAAGACTACATTGCGGCTGTTCAATTTCATTTTAACTAATATTATGGTCATTGACTTTCACAGCTTGTAATGAATGCAGTTATTTAGTTACCAGTCTAGATTCCATTCTGTTTCAGTTGATTTAGGCTGATGTAACATTATGCGACTTCTAGCCGAAGGAGATGTCAGACTTGGTGCCTGCAGTTGCTGATTTCATCACCAGAGCATGTCAATTTACCCATAAAAACTGCATGATGACTTTCTGCCACAGTTGTGCTTGCCCCTTTTTATGACAGCCTTAACGTGCTGCCTGACAGAGCTGGTGCTGTGTGAAGGGTTAACAGGTACGGTCAATTGATTTGCAGTCTCTGGCCATTTTTTACTTATATCCATTCTGATGTGGTACATAAAGAACAAGCTGCTTTTCTGTTTGCTAAGTCTGAAACACTGGTTTTCCTTATTCCTTGTTATTGCATTAAATGCATTACACTTCTGGGTGGGCACTCATTGGTTGTTAGCTCTCATACACACAGAGCTCACCCTTATGACTAAAGACAAAATCATATCTGATGGATTTGGTCAGGGCAAGTCCTGGACTCGATGTAGGGAGTCACTACACAAATAGTGGTCATGAGAGTGAGCTTCTCATACTCTAAGATCATGTTAATGAAGTTCATGACTGAAAATCCTTAGTAAAAGATTTGAGTGAGTGATTATCTCATGTGAAAAACCTAAAATGTTGATGTTCAACCAGTCAGAATGAGTTAAGCATATAGAGAAAATGGAGTCTGCATACAGTTATAATAGCCTTTAGCTGTCACATCTCTTCTAGCACACCAATAGTAAATATACATTCCACTGAACTGTGAATTTGACATGAGGTTTTGCTAAATACGGCACATAGTTTAAAGCACTAGCTGATCTTAGGGCTAACCTAAAATGGAAGCTAAATGTCAGTCCCACAGTAAAGTCTCAAAAGCTCACTTCATCTCCATGATCCTGTGGAGCCAGCATGAGCAGCTGCCTGATTGACCAAATCCCAACTTAATACACACTGTTGATGTGATGAGTCTATGTTATGGTGCTCTTAGTATCATTTCTGGAAAATTTGCTTATGAATTTCTTATTCTGAATGTTCTGTAGTGGCCTAATCATGATTTGGAGTGTAAATCCATCCATCCATCCATCCATTTCCCAACCCGCTGAATCCGAGCACAGGGTCACGGGGGTCTGCTGGAGCCAATTCCAGCCAACACAGGGCACAAGGCAGGAACCAATCCTGAGCAGGGTGCCAACCCACCGCAGGACGGAGTGTAAATCCAATCATTAATATGTGGTAATTCATTCAACAAGAAGAAGCTAGAGCAATTCTCTAAAGAAGATTAGGCAAAATGAAAGCCTGAAGGTTTACAAATCTAATAGAGACTATCCATTTACCTCTTTTATGTTTATCATGACTAAGGCATGTTGGAAAAGACAACAAGACACGCAAGGCAGGGTAAAGCTTGGACTGCACACGGTACTGTACATTAGGAAGGAAAGACACCTTCATGCATATAAGTAAACTCGCTCAGACATTGGAAAAATTTTGGATAAATTTAAAATTTACTTAAACAAAATAGGACTTTAAGAGTGAAACAGAAGAGGATGTCTGAACAAAGAGAAAACATGAAAACCTCCAAAAATGTGTGTACAATGACAGATGTGAAAGTCACTACAAATGTATTGTGGGGTACAGCCCGGACACAGACAGGTAGACACGTTGGTTTCACCTCACACACGTTTATTTACATTATTCTCATCCATTACAGTGCACATACCCAGTGACGAAGCACCAATCACTCCTTAATTCCTGGCCACAACACAATGCCTTCTCACAGTCTTTGGTCCGCCCGACTCTTGCCCCTCACTGGAGGGAGGCAGCCCCTTTTATACACCCCAGATGGATTCCAGATGCATCCTGAGGGCTTCTGTAGCCACACCCCTGTGTGGCGGAAGCTCTGTCGGTGTATCCGGAAGTCCTCCGGGTGTCCCCAATATTCTTCCCCCCAGCACTTCCGGGTGTGGCGGAAGTACTGAGTTCTAGGGCTCCCAAGGCAACGGGGCGCCCCCTGGCGGTGACCACAGGCCCCTACAGGGTTGAGCGTCCAAGCTCTGTACCCATGGCCCCCACAGCAACCAGGGAGGACGCCCTCTTGTGTTCTGGATGAGGCACAAGCCCTCTCTGGTCCTCCTGGGCATCCCGGCCGGGCATGAACCCCCGCCGGGTACCACAGTATGTATGATAGATAGATAGATAACACTAATTGTATACACTATTACAATTAAGTAATTTATAATAAATCATCAATTAATTGGAAATAGTAGGAAGTGTGCAATATTTAAGAATGATTTCACCTTCTTTTTAAATGCATTAAACCAGGTGTGCACAAGAAAAACATTTTAAAAAATTCCCATTGACACCAACAAAACATATAACAGGGAATATGGAAGTCTTTGCATAAGGAGTCCTGTCAATGGTTAAATTTTACATTGTTGTTAACTGAGAAACTTATGTACTGGAAGTATATGGTAGGTAAGCAAAACACGACTTATTAAAAAGGATCAGCTGTAAGATATATATTCATCTACTGTAAGAGAGGGGATTTCTCTCTAAAGCCATAACCATCCTCCTTTGACTTTGATATTTTTCACGGAATAGTTCTCGATTCTCAAGCGTGAATGTGCTGACCACCTTCGGGAGTCAGATCATTGAAACAGTTCATTCACGCCGCATTATGACATGGTGAATGGCTGTTGCAGGAAATATATTACTCCTGAAGTGATTATGATCCTCATGCAGCCGCTCATTGCCATGTTAGCCCATAATGGACCGGTTATGATCGAGTGAGACAGGAAGGCATTTTGCGGCTCTGCTCCACGGTGACTGAATGAGAACAGAATTTGTAGTGACAAGAAGCTGCTTGAGTGTAAAAAGGTCCTTGTGGATTATTTGTTTAACATTGAGTGGCACTTGACATTCTTTCATAGAAAAGAGAGTTTAAAATGATTTTCAACAAGAGGAAAAAAGTAAATTAATTGAGAATATAAAACTCAGGTCTTCAATCAGACCTAATCAAGTTGTTAGTACAGAGCTAAAGGTATCCTTTCAAAAAAAAATAAAAAATAAAAAAGCGAAGTGGTTGTGAACCCGAACACGACAGTAAGTGGGATAAATGGCCTTTCTGGCTTCATAACTATTTGCAAGCAATTATGTGGCACATGTTGACAGGTGCCATCCTCAATGATACCCATTAAAGTTGCAGGGCTCAGATTCATGGCTTTTACATAATATCCCGATAGAGCATATACAGGCCTTGTTAAAAAATATAAAAAGGTGTCATGCTTATAGGAAAGCAAGTACTCTGCCTTACAAATCCAAGGCAAAATCAAGTCATAAGTTCTCTCACAAAATCTAATTTATTGCATGAAATGAACTTACTTGAATAATTCTCTAAAATGCAGGGTGTCAGCATATTTTAGATAAATTAACTGAAAGAGGGAGACCTGCCTTGTTGGGCATAATGGCTTTTTCGTTTGTGAGAATTCCTAATGTTCTAATTCCCGACTCCAACACCCCTGTAATTGGAGAATCATGGCTCAGTGAACCCACATATAAATGTAAATGTAAATTGGATCCTTTTTTTACTTCTTCTACAGCAGCCCAGACTGCTCAAACAAACCCAGTTTTAATTTGCACTGACAGAAAAACCCACTCAATTACTACTTGCAAAGGTTAAGGTTTTACATGCTGGGCTGCTATAAAACAGTGACAGGAGATTTCAGTGAAGGGTAATAATTGAATCTGTATCGCTCTCTTTGCGTGGAATGCAAATCATGCCTAATGTCAAAACCTCTAGCGTGAAACTGGATGCCTCCATTATGTTAGCTGTAAATCTAAGACAAGGCTCAAATTCTCTCCCCGTCCTCTCATCCAAAAGCTTACCTGCTCTTATTTAATTTTGACTTGCTTTAAATAAGAATGTTGACAGCTAAAAAAGACAAGAGAAGAGGCACAGCAACACACTGGAAAAAATAGGAGACTTGCACATTTTAGAATCTGGCCAGAGAGAACAATCCATTAATAAGGACTGAACCTGCTACGTTACAGGCAGGAAGACCAATGAACATAAAATACGATTTCTGCAATCTTAGTTTGTGTTTCTTTGTGCTCTCTATAGTATGGTTTTTGCATGGCATCACAATTACGAACAGGACTATTATAGCAACTCTTTATAAGGCTGAAAAAAGTTTTTTAAGTAAATAGTAAATAATCTGAAGGCCCAATAGTTATTATTTTATTTTATTATATGACTAGGCATCCCCCGTGGCTTTGCCTGTGTATTAGTGAAACAGGACAGTGAGAAGGGCCACGCCCAGCTCTCTACTCCTGACGTCACTTCCCCACCCCTCCCCTCAGCCCGCAGCCTCTGTCTCGGGTTAGCGCGAATATATCGCTCCTGCAAGTGAACTATAATTCTTAACGCAATGAGAGAAATGGCAAAATCAGCCGGAATGTTGAAGCAAATTATTGGAAAAAAAAATCTAAATCCGTTAAGTAGTTCTCTCGTTCGCTAAGCAGAGTTAAGGCTACGCCCTGAGGGAGACGCGTGAGTGAAGAGGACCCAGCCCCTCTCCCAGCAGCCCGATGAGTCTCTCTTAGATTCGCGCTAATAAATCGGTACTGCAAGTGAATTATGATACTTAGTGCAACGAGAAAGTCGCAAAATCAACAGAATGTTCAAGCAAATTATAGAAAAAAACCAATCTAAATCTGTTAAGTAGTTCTCTCGTGAAAAGCAGATAGACATACAAATGGGTCTAAAAAACTATAAGAAATTTTGTACTTGGACCTTGAAATTTTTAAAACTGTTTTTTAGCCAGCACCTATGGGCCAAGGGTAACCTACATTCCAAATTTCAAGTCCTCATGGTTTGGGAGATTTTGTGATGAGCGAGTCAATAGTATTTGGCTTTTATATACTGTATATAGATTATTACTATTTTATTACAGTTAAAATAATTCCTGCAAACTTTAGAAAGGATTAGAAATGCTTACTGACTGCAAAGTAAAGACTAATCCAGTCTTATCTACACTTTCTCTCCTCAATGAACTAAATGTGATTGAGGTAACAAGCAGCCCACCATTTGATTAACTGTAGCTCCATATGATTCATCCTTCTTTGTTTCTGTACATGTCCTAAAGAGGACTTTAAATTGGTTACTACCCATGAGGCTTTCACTCTGAATGGAAGATGTTTTGAAAAACCTGTTGCAACCAATTAGTGACTGTCTTTGATGACATCTTTAATATTACTCTGAAAGAATATATGGTGCCCATTTGCTTCAAAAGTCGTACTCACTTCAGTTGTGGTGAAGAGCTTTGAGAGGCTGTAGTTGGGACACATTAAACTAGAATATTCCAGAAAGTCACGATCACCTCCAATTTGCATATTGTCACGACTGGTGCACAGAGGATGTCATATCCCTTTCACTCTATACCACTTTGGCACATCTCGAGTATACAAACTGCTGTGCCGGATTTGAGCATTTAATGCTGTTGTACCAGCAAAGCTGACCATGAAACTCCTCAGTTTAGAACTCAGTGCCAACTTCTGCAACTGGATTTTGAACTTCCTAATCAGCAGGTCTTAGCACGTACAAACTGGCAACATCACATTTTTCACACAGACCCTTAACACAAGCACTCCACAGGGTAGTGTGCTGAGCTCCATTCTGTACTCCTTATTTACCTCTGACTGTGTGGCAAATCACAGCTCCAAGTCCATCATGAAATGTGCTGATGACACCACCATCACAGGCCTGATCACCAACAGTGATGAAACAGCTTACAGAGAAGAGGTGTTAGGACAATAATCTCACCCTTAATGTCAGCAAAACCAAGGAGCTGGTCATAGACCTCAGGAAGAGAAAGACAGACAACACTGATATCACAATTGGAGGGCATATTGTGAACAGAGTCAGCAGCTGTACATATCCAAGAGTTACCAATTACCCGAAGTGTCATGTCATTTTCTAACCCGCTTCATCCAGACCAGGGTCACATGGGATGCTGAAGCCTATCCCAGCTAGTAAAATAAACACAAAAGATCACAGCACATGTCTCAGGAAAATAAAAAATGAAGCCAGTTCATAACAAACATTTGGACAGCCACAGATAAGAGAGGCCTCACCCCATTCCTGTTCTAAAATACAAATTTACTTGTCAAACCCACATTGAAAATTTTAATTTCTGTATTAAATTATACATTTATGCATAGAGCACAGTCACTGCTAATTCAAAACTTAATATCATATAATCAGTTTCTGCTGCTTTTTTTTTAAATCAAAGCAAAGAAAAATTACTTGATGTCATTGACAGAATTTGTGTCAAAAAAAAACCAAATGAAAAAGGAATGCTCCATCACATAATGCAAATGCTCTGCAACTAAATGCATCACTGTCATCATTACCATTCACCTGCTCTGTGTCTGAACATCTGTGCTGCCACAACCTCTCTGCACCCTGGCACCAGGCTTTCATGAAAGCCACTGGCATGAAAAATGGCAGGAGTTGTGCCGCTGTGCGGGGGTGGAATTGTTTTCTGTCCTCCAGCAGGTGCAAGATGTGCCCAAAATGAATCAGTGAAAACGCTTAAAGCGATTTAATAGCCTGTGTTGCTTTTTGGTTGGAGCACATCTGAGCAGTACAACATTTGTTACTTAGATGACCGTATACAAATGGCAAGTAATACGATGACCCAATGTTTGTTTTGTATATTTGTTGGGATGGTCCCTCTTGAAAGTTAATGTGAGCTAAACATCCTTGGTGCTGAGGTTTAAAAGAAAAAAAAAAATACCATCTGTGATATAGACCTGAAGGTTTCCATTTTAAACACCATTACAGTGCTATTGGGAGGGAATGTGTCTGGTCCTATGGCTGTATAACATTGTGTGGCTTCAGGTGTAGAAAAAAAGAGTGTCAGGCTTAACCTCAGGGCAGCGTGAGATTACAGAATGATCTGGTCGCCCACATTCGGGACGAATTCCACTAAATATGCATTATATTTAATTCAGTAAACTTATTATGTGTTATCTGGTATCTGGTAGTGCTATTAACAATTACATGCCCCATCTGATTTTCTGCATTATTTCCTATTTTTTTCACAATGAGATCTTCAGCAAAAAAATATTAGATAAAAATATTTCATACAATCCAAATCCATCCATCCATTCTTAATGAACTCACTTGAATCAGCATAGGGTCGTGGTGGCAGGAGCCTATTACAGCAGTACCAGGTGTGAGGCTGAAATCAATGCGGATTGGGCATTGCAGGGCACACTTATTAACACAGTGTACTGTACCCTGATGCTGTAAGTCACCTTTGATAAAAGCATCAGCCAAATACACAATAAATATGATAATTGCACCCATCAGGCTACTTTGATGCAGAAGAAGTGTAAAAGCAACACTGACACTGACTGGATATCACACAGGTCTATAGCAGTGGCACGGACACATCTTTTGGTAGGCAGTTGCTCTCAAAGGGGAGAAGGAGTATTTTATATGACAGGATTTATTACATTTTAATTCCTAAACTCAAATTAGTGCCTACTTTTATTTCTGTGTTTTTCATTTCAATTAAAATGTGGACGTAACATCAGAGGCATTGTAATGTTCACAACCTTTAGGATTGCAACTAAGGTGACCAGATATCCAGGATAATCTCAATTTCAGGCTATGTACCCCAGTTTTGTGACCAGATGTCCCGTTTTTTATGGTGCATCCTGTTTTAGGCCAACCATCCTGGAAGTGAAGAAAATGTTCTCCTTGGTCTCATTTTTAGGTAGCGGAAATGCATTACAAGGCACATGATACTCCATGGGTACCCCATTTTGTGACCGGGACAATCTGGTCAGCCTATGCACATCTATCCTGCTTTGTGAACTTTAAAAATCTGGTCACCATAATACAACCTTTTTTTATATTTTTTCGCCACCCATTTCTGGCTCAAAAAAGGACAACTCTGTTTAGTGTGGAAGTAAGAGAAGATCTCCCCAATTTACCATTGGTTTCATAGTTATGTGTAAATACTTAGAGCAGCGAGATTTTTATGACCAACATCTATATCCTCCCCACCCCGCAACTGTGATGTGACCCTGAAGTTAATAACCCCTGACTTAAATGCTTCTTTGAGTTTTGGTATTTCTTATATGCCGTATCAAAGTTGTTAAAGTGGCAAAATCAGCCCTTGGTCGCACTACGCTGTCACCAGACCCAGTTTGATCAGCAGGCATGTCTACTACTCTGATGGTCCCAGCTAATCTGCTATGCTACTCAAAATGAGATTATTTTCAAATTACAAAACCTATAATTTTAAAATTACAAACAGCAGCAATATGCAAACCTTACTTGAACAATTTCAACATCTGCCTTCATTACACAACACAAATCTTCTACGCTTTTAGGTGTTCAAAAAGAAAAAAGAATGTTGGTCAATGATATGGTGACAGCCAATTGGGTACATTAGTATAAACATTAGCTTATACATTAGTATAAACTAGTGGTAGTTTCCTTCAGAAAATAATTAAAAATGACATGTATGAAGGATTCTTGACCAATGGATGATCAAAATTTGTTGTATTACTTAAAGTGGGAGTTCAATGTATTTTGTGTAGATGGGTGCAAAATTGGCTCAGACACAGGGAGCAGAGAGTTATGGTGCGAGGAACCCTATCAGAATTGGCTGATACCAAGAGTGGTGTTCCACATGGGTCAGTGGTAGGGCAACTGCTATTTTTTTTATATATAAATGATTTGGATAGGAATATAAGTAACAAGCTGGTTATGTCTGCAGATGGTACCAAGCCAGTTGGATTGGCAGATAAGATAATCTAGAATCAGAAGGATTTGGACAACATACAGGCTTGGGCAGATTTGTGGCAGATTAAATTTAATGTAAGTAAATGTAAAGTATTAGACACAGGAAGTAAAAATGTTAAGTTTGAATACACAATGGGATGTCTAAAAATTGAAAGTACACCTTATGAGAAGGATTTAGGAGTCATAGTGGAGTCAACACTATCAACTGCCAGACAGTATTCAGAATCCATTAGGATGGCTAACAGAATGTTAGGTTATATAGCGCCCTGATGTGTAGAGTATACATCTTAGGAGGTTCTGCTCAAGCTTTATAGCATACTGGTGAGGCCTCATCTGGAGTTCTATGAGCAGTTTTGGTCTCCAGGTCACAAAATAGACATAGCGGCACTGGAAAAAGGTCCACAGAAGAGCAACTAAGTTGATTCTAGGGTTGCAGGGGATGAATTATGAGGAAAGATTAAATGAGCTGAGCCTTTTCAGTTTAAGCAAAAGAAGATTAAGAGAAGACATGACTGAAGTGTTTAAAATTATAAAGGAGATTAGTACAGTGGATCAAGACTGTTACTTTAAAATGAGTTCATCAAGAACACAGGAGAAGAGTTGGAAACTTGTTAGGTGTAAATTTTGCACAAACATTAGGATATTTTTCTTTACATAGAGAACTATGGACAAATGGAATGAGCTACCAAGTAGTGTGGTAGACAGTAGGACTTCAGGGACTTTCAAAACTCAGCTTGATGTTATTTTGGAAGAATTAAATGGATAGGACTGGAAAGTTTTATTGGGCTAAATGGCCTGTTCTCGTCTAGATTGTTCTAATGTTTTAAAGCGTGGATGATTTTCTCCATAGAGATACATTAAAGCTGGGCATTATGCTTCAATGTTCATGTCAGTCTACAGCAAATAAGCAAGCAGCAGCTTCACTTATTTCACTGCTGTGCACCTGTTAAAAATAATACATGCACACTGTAGTGACAGTTAAATACCACACTTTATTCCGATGGAGAGTAAAGAGCAGCCTACCTAGCTTTAACAAGGCACATTACTTATCACTGCTTTTGCTCTTCTTCTTACAACAAAAAGGAAGCACACACCCCTAATGGGAGAAAATGGCAGGGGCTTGAGCCACTGCAGCCACCCTTTTGTGCCTGTCCCTAGTCTACAGTACCTTTTTCTCAGTCACCTGACTACTATTACACAACCCTTAATGTAAAAGACAGAGTAGCCAAATATAAAAGACAAAATTCTGTTATGTGACAGCCACACTTCACGGTGTTATAACAATACACGATAACAACATTGTGCTTAATTTCAGGAAAAAAAATGTATTTGCTTTAAATGATTTATGTTGTAAAATATAAGTATATAGAAAAAAAATAAATCTTTAATCCTCAATGTAATTATGAGACATAAGTAGTTAGAACATTATTTTAAACAAGTCTTACTTATCATTCTGTACACATAATAACACAAAGGTTCCTTTAAATTAAAGTTTCTAGTTTTATATCAGTACATTAACAACATGGGGAAAGAATGGCAATTTCCGTGCATTCTTGTCTTTAATTAATGTAAATTTATCACTGTCATCCCAACAGCTGTCTCTTGTTAACTTTCAATATGTTGAACCAATCCAGGAACTTTAAGTTTCAGCTTCCACATAAAAGTTTGAGAAAATAAGAAAAGGTGCTTGAGCACCTTAACCTTATCAACCAACGTATGTGCCAATTTCTAATACGTCTCATTTATCAGGCATATCTGGTCAGCAGCTTTCCACTTCCTATTGCCTTCATCTTTTACTACTATTCTAGGCTCATGAAGCTTCATTTGGGTTTACGTTCGTTCATATTACCCTTCCTTTAGATTCTGATGGATTCAGTTACCTATTTACTTTAATGTCTGCAATCCATCCATCATCATTCATTAATTATCTAATGCAATTATCCAGTTTAAAGTTAAGGAAACAATTGATGTATCAAATAAAAACAATACAGCTGATCACAGGGTCTAAATGACTGACTTGGTGTTACAGCACAATAATGAATGAAAAATAAACACCAAGTAATGTGTCTTGTCATAACTTTATGCAGTGCCTATGAAAGTGTTCACATTTTATTTTTGTACACTACAAATTTCCTCCGGGGACAAGTTTAATCTATCTATCTATCTATCTATCTATCTATCTATCTATCTATCTATCTATCTATCTATCTATCTATCTATCTATCTATCTATCTATCTATCTATCTATCTATCTATCTATCTAATCACACTGTATTTAATTTGGCTTTTTTAATACTGACCAAGAGAAGTTGAACCTGTAATGTCCAAGTGAATAGATATCTCTGCAAAGTACCTAAAATACCTAAATCATCAGCTATAAAGCTAAATAGTTATAGAAGTCACATAATTAGTTAAATTGAGATCACCTCTTTTTGGGTTTCAGTTGATTGCAGTAATAATATCCCCGTATGTGGAAGGTCCAACTTGTGGTAATTCAGTACTGAGACCTGACCTGCACAATAAAGACAAAGTGAAAAGGTGAAAAGGTGATGAAAAAGCACAAGTCAGGGGATTAAGACAAGAAAATATCCTTTGGAGTCGAGTTAAATCAACTATTAGACATGGACAGAGTATGGCAAAGTGGTAATTCTGATTAGTGCAGGCCATCCACAAAAACAGAGTAATCATATAAGAAGAGAACTAGTGAGAGAGGCCAACAAGAGACCTACGAGAACTCTGGAGCAGTTACAAGCTACAGTGGGTGAGATTCTCGAGACTGTTGTCCTGATGTACTTTGCAAAGAACCTGCAATGTTACAGAAAATTTGTTTTCTAACAAGACAATGTTGTCAATCATAAAGCTAAAGCTACACAAGAATAGATTAAAAACAACAATGGCAATGTACTGGATTGGAAGAGTCAGGGTCCAGATCTCAATCCAATTGAAATTTTGAAGCTGGACTTGAAAAAGATTGTTCATTTGTGATCTTCATGCAACCTAACAGAGCTTGAGCAGTTTTACAAAGAAGAAGGGAGGAAAACCACAGTGTCCAGATGTGCAAAGCTGAGAGACCTATGCACACGGACTCAAGCCTGTCATGACTGCCAAAGCTACTAAATACTGACATGAAGGGTTTGGATACTTATGTGATCAATTATTTTATGTTTTGTATTTGTAATTGATTGAGACTATTTCACAGAGATCTGTTTTCACTTTGATATTAAAGAATCTTTTCCTGTTGATCAGTCTTAAAAAAGACAAATAAATCAACTGCAGTTTAATGATGAATAATAATAAAATGTGAATATTTCCAGGTGGGTGAGTACTTTTTTGTGGGCACTGTGTATACTGTGTATTTCTCGAGGATGGGTGCTGCTGTGGTACTACTGTAATAAAGACCAAGCTCAATAAAGGCAGATATGCTGGATGATGTTTTATTACTTATTTTTGAAATTCCATATCTTGAGGACTGGGTAAATTTCAGGTGATTTAGAGAAAGATGTAATAAAATGGAGAGTTAGGCAAGCTGGACCGCAATTCAGTTAACTTGTGGTGAATGGGGCCAAGTAGCAAAAAAATGTGTTTGGTGTTTCTCTCTTTCCTAGCCCTATTTTGTATCTGCACTGTTCCATTTTTATGATCTGGCAGAATTTTGAGATATTCTGGAAGTGGGGTATGGTTTTAAATTCAATATTACATACAGTATATTGTAAATGAGTGGACTCTAGGTGGCACTATTGCCCCTTTTAAACCCACCAGACAGACACTCTGGACACAGGGTAAAAGCACTAAGAAGACTTTTAATATTTTTTCTTCTTTAAAAACAGTACCTCCAAAGCACCACAGCCACAACAAACACAACAATAAAGCAATAAACACAATATTCTTTCTCCTCCACACCTCCCAGCAAGTGTTGTCTCCACACCTCCTCCTGACTCAGGCTCACCTGCTGGGTTCACAACAGTCCTTTAAATAATCCTTGACCCGGAAGTGCTCCTCCTCTTCTGTTCATGTGCCTTGGCAGCACTTCTGGGTCAGACGGAGAATTCAAGTCTCTTGCTCAGCTCAGGTTTCTGTCCTCGTGATCCCCTAGTACTTCTGAGCTAGGTGAAAGCTTCGCCTCCCACCATCTTCCCACAGCGTTCCCTGGCAGCACCCACGGTACCCAGCAGGGCTGTGTTGCCGAACTCCATGTCTCCATGGCTGGGTTGAGGTGCTGGCCGTTTCCTACAATATATACTGTATAATATAACATTAATCTGAGCTATTATTTAAAAAATGAAGCAGGCATGAGTGGGTGTAGAGTTGCTGATGTGTGTATTTGTTTGGCAGTTTAAACTGATACAAGATGTACTCACCTCTTCTTTTCCTCACACTCTCTTTAGCTGCTGTCCTTCCTTTGAAGAGTCAGTCATATTGGTAATCCTATAATGGCTGATTCACAGCAGGTTGTTTAGAGCTTTTTGAGTCAGTAAGCTCAGTTCCATTTATCCTTGACATAGTGATCTCTATGAGGAGTAATCTTAATTAATTTCCCCTTGCCCAATGTACTCAAACCATGCTACTTATGGCAGTGAAGAGATAAGGAAAATCATTTTGCTCATCCTCTTTTTCAACATTCTTATCCGTAAACAAAATAAATACTCTTATATTATATTATTGAATCTAAAACAATTTTAAAAATCCTTTCTTGTAACTGACCATTGTAACTGATTAGTGGTGAGAATTACTTCAAATGAAATGATGGAGAACAGACTATACATGTTAATACTAAAATGATACAAATGAATTATGTTTACCATCAAATAACTGATTTTATTTGTTATTGATAGTGATTTTAGGAACACCAATGTTTTGTACTTCTTTGTAATACAATTTAACAAATATAAAATGGTAATCATATAACATAAGTTACTCACTAAAGTACCCTTAGAATAATGTTCCTGAAGTTAAACATATTGCAGCTTATCAAAGTATATTAGGCATTGTAAAATGTTACAGTAATACCTGAATATCCTCTCATTTGTATTGTTCAGCATCACTAGATGGCCCATCAGAAATAAGCCCAAGGCAGAAACCAGGCCTCACTCAATCATCCAAAACCAGGCACACCGGACAGTTTAGAGTTGCAAATCTGTTGTATGTGTAGCTGACACCTTCATTCTGGGTGACTTACAAGATCAGAATGCAGCAGTTTGAAATCCAGTGTTTTTGCCAATACATCACACTGACCGCCAAAAGAAAGTGTCTTTCATCTTTCCTCAAGGTAAGTGGAATTCCTAGAAGAATTGAAAGAAAACCTATGGGAGATGCGGCAACTCAAAATAGAGGTCACCCCAGCAAGGAGACATGAACTGGGATCCAAGCGTTGCACGCTGCCCACTGTGCCATATAAATTACTCTCAAACTGAATACTGTGTATTAAGCATATTTGAATATGACTATCATTTCAAAATTAATGTGATAAATGTTACATTCTCCTTCATTCTAAACTTGTTTCTTTTAATTTAGGTCTTGTTCAGATATTATTATACAAGAGCTTTTTGGAAGAGTTTAAGATAAAAAACATATTTCTTAATCACAAGGATGATTAGAATTATTTGTTCCTTTTTAATTAAAGTTATTTGTTTAATTGTTTGTTATTAATTTCCTATATTTATCTATAAACAGTTTTACATTCAATGAGGAAAAATATGATTATTCAAGAGGTGGTAATTTGTGTAGTTTAGTGTACTGCTTAACAATTTTCATTAAAGCTAATCAAAAAGGATAGAGTCAACTAATTATTGTATGCAATGAAACCATTACATAAAACACTTTAATATCTATTAATTGCATAGTAATTACACTCCTTTTTTTGCCATTTCTTGTATTTTAATTACGAATTAAATTTTGCATGGCAAAAAAAAAAAAAAAATACATTTTCACACTTTGATTTGCACTCTTAGTTTAATAAATTAATTCTGTTTATCCCATCGAACACAATGTCATAGCTCTTGGGAACCAATAGCAAAATTGGATATAGACAAAGGGTCAGACCATCAAAACATTCTTCTTCTCTCGTTAGGGGTTGCCACAGCGGATCATCTTCTTCCATACCTTTCTGTCCTTTGCATCTTGTTCTGTTACACCCATCACCTGCATGTCCTCCTTCACCAAATCCATAAACCTTCTCTTAGGCCTTCCTCTTTTTCTCTTCCCTGGCAGCTCTATCCTTAGCATCCTTCTCCCAATATACTCAGCATCTCTCCTCTGTACATGTCCAAACCAACGCAATCTCGCCTCTCTGACTTTGTCTCCCAACCGTCCAACTTGAGCTGACCCTCTAATGTCCTCATTTCTAATCCTGTTCATCCTCATCACACCCAATGCAAATCTTAGCATCTTTAACTCTGTCACCTCCAGCCCTGTCTCCTTCTTTCTGGTCAGTGCCACCGTCTCCAACCCATATAACATAGCTGGTCTCACTAACGTCCTGTAGACCTTCCCTTTCACTCTTGCTGATACCCGTCTGTCACAAATCACTCCTGACACTCTTCTCCACCCATTCCACCCTGCCTGCACTCTCTTTTTCACCTCTCTTCCACAATCCCCATTACTCTATACTGTTCATCCCAAGTATTTAAACTCATCCACCTTTGCCATCTCTATTCCTTGCATCCTCACCATTCCACTGACCTCCCTCTCATTCACACACATGTATTCTGTCTTGTTCCTACTGACCTTCATTCCTCTCCTCTCTAGAGCATATCTCCACCTCTCCAGGGTCTCCTCAACCTGCCCCCTACTATTGCTACAGATCACAATGTCATCAGCAAACATCATAGTCTACAGGGACTGCTGTCTAACCTTGTCTGTCAACCTGTCCATCACCATTGCAAATAAGAAAGGGCTCAGAGCCGATCCCTGATGTAATCCCACCTCCACCTTGAATGCATCCATCACTTCTCTTGTACATATCCTGTACAACTCTTACATACTTCTAACGCAAATTTTTCTCCCTATGTTATTACAGTTAGTCTGATTTTAATCACCATTTTTGTGCCATGGTAATCATCACAGCGATACTCTTACTGACTGCGTCATGTCATCATATCTTGTGTCATGGTTGCTGTGGCTGTAATTCTTTCCTGTCATAGAATGTTTAAGCCGCTCATTGTTTTTTTCAGGGCAGACTGTGTTTTATACAGCACTCCCAAAATCAGGAGCTCTAGTGTGCTTAATATGGATGTCTGGGAATTTAGCCCCAGTGTACGCACCTGTTTATACCGGCGGTTCACTAGCACGCATGGAAAGATTTACCATCCATCCATTATCCTACCCACTATATCTTTACAACAGGATCACGGGGAAGATTTACCAAACTCAAAAAAAAAAAAAAAAGTTTAATCTTTCTCCTATACTTTTATTCAAAAAGGACAACATTTTATTTAGATTTTACAATGCTATAATTTTTTTGAAATATTCCCTTTCATTTTTGGACCTTATTACAGAATCATGAGGACAAGGCAGAGTGACCAGTAAGCGTAGGTCCAAAAGACTTTGACATGAACCCCTGGATTTTTTTGAAACACGAGAAACCTCTGATATCCGAGCATTATTTTCTGATTTTTCTTTGAATTTTAAAAAGTTCATTTTCTTGGTTTGCTTCAGTTTTGCAGCGATGTTAGTACGTTTCCTGACCTCGACCATTTCACCAATTTTGTAATGCAAGTTATACTTGGAGGATGAAACAACTCAGAAGAGAATCTTTAGCATCTGTTGTAGTGTGAAATTTTGCATATAAGTTGATAAATATTTTGTATGTCTTTATTTGTAACTTATAACACTAATGTATGGTATATCATTGATAAGAACAGCAATGGTTAGATGGTTAAGTACCCCTACCTCCTTTAAGGAATGAGTCTTTGTAATTTTAAGACAGGATTGGGGGAAGTGCCTCAAACAAGTTTGGTAAATGTTTCTCTGCAGGACTCTCTCAAATAACCTCCACAGGAAAGCCAGGCTACCTAGCTGGAAAGCATCACTTTAATAAATGGTTTTGGGGACAGGTGTGAAGGTATTCTATGTCCCATTGGTCTGAGGTATGGCTGTTTGGAATTGGCTTGTAGCAGAAGCCTTTAAGTATCATGACACCCTATTGGCTCAAGTGGTTGGACAGAAAATCTATAAATTTGCTTGCTTTACCCCTCCCTCTCTCTATCTCTATCTCTGACCAACTGATGAAAGACCATCTCACAAACCATGAACTGAAAAGGACAACACAATGAAGAGCACAGCTTGGCAGCCATATTGAGACAGGCATGCGGCCCTGTTCTGATGAAAGCTGATCAAAAATGATGCCTTAACTAGAGACATTTAAAGTAACTACAAGTCTGTGTGCCACCTGAAACTTCTCATCAGCATTTATTAGGTTGTATAGTTGCCAAAATTCAAAAGTACTTTGCATAGTGTTATTATTTATGAATATTATCAATAATACATTTTTTAAATTGTAACTTAAGTCCTGCTTGTCTTTTACTACACTTAATTGCCTGAGGTTATAAATGTAGACGGGAAGGTGGGGAGAAGTTATATACTACAATATATTATAAACATTTGTAAGTCTGTGAGATTTGAGCCATTCTGACAAAGACTACATATTAATAATACAAAAGGGAAAGTAGAGTAATATATTACTCTACCAAGACAAAACAGCATCATTGACCTTAATTCTCAAGTAGGACCTAGTGGTAGGATTTTGTTTTTGGTTTTGACTTTCACTTTATATTTGACTCTCAAGTTTTAATTTTGTTCTGTTGTTCTTGGTATCCCAGGTTTAGTTTTGATCTCATGGTTCTGACCCTGATCACTTGTTTTTTTTTTGTTACCATCTTCCCGTATTTTTCAATGCTCACAATAGTCTGAAGGTGGTCCAATGTGTCCTTAACTGGGTCAGCAGCTTTGATGACTCTCCTCCTCCTTCTTACCTATCCTCCACCCTCAAACCCTTGCCCTTACACTCTACACCTTTGCCAGCTCCATTCTCCTTAGGTCTTCCAGTGTCAGACTCATTTCCTTATAATCTGCCCATACCATTTCAGTCTAGCTTCTCAAATATCCTAAATGACCTTTACCATGCCTGCACTTCACCTGACCTCCATCTCTCCCTTAGTGAGGGAGCCCAAAGCCTGCATTACCAATCACATTTTATTTCTTTCAAGTTTATCTTCTTCTCATTTACTTATTTTGTATTTCTCTACACCGTACATCAGTGATGGCCTTAGTACTGTTCAAACAATTCTTTTCTTTTACTTTGCTTGGCATCCATTTATAACTTACCACCTAACACCTTCACCTTTTTGCTTCATTGTTACACTGTTGAGTTGTAACTGACCTCAGGTATTTAAACGCCTCTATCAAATTATGATCTAAGGATACTCTGTCTTGATTAAACAGTCCCTCTTCTCTTCTGTTTCTGCTAACCACAACCTCTGACATTCCAGCATTTATTTTCAATCCTCCCTGTTCCAGTGCCCCCTGCCATTCAATTACCCTTCTCTGCAGATCTCCTTTTGACTTTACTATGATCCCAAGGTCATGAGCATATAGCAATTCCCAGAATTCACCACTTCTGATACCCTCACTTAGCCATCACTTGAAGGACTAAGGGGAAGGGGCTAAGAGCTGAACCGTGATGTAAACCTTCTTGCCCACTAAGCACTATTATGTTTCCATATGCAGTTCTCACTTCGGCTACCAATCTCCCATGCATCATTTCTGCCAGTCTTACCAGCTTTTCCAGAAATGTCCTCTTCCTTAGAGGCTATACTGTAACCTTTCCCAAATCTTTAAATACATAATATACAGTAGCTTTTCATTTCCCTGTAATCTCTCCTCCTGATGTTGCTGCACAATAAATATTGCAATTGACTTTTTTTTTACCTTTAATGGACCTATATTTTCTACTAGACTCCTTACTTGCTTATCATGGGGAAATAAAAGCATAAAAACTATAAAAAGATATATAAGTTGCATTTTTCTCTTACTAACTTGTTTTTGTGTTTGGGCTATAAGCATTTTGTTATGACAAGCGCAATAAAGGAATAAAATGAATGGGACAAAATATGGAAAATTCTTAACATAAGATGCGTATATGAGAACCTGTAATAGAAATAACCTTAGCAAAGTCAAGAGTACTTTTAATTTTATGAGTGTCTCTTTGCACTAATGCAAAATACAAAATCAAGTTACGAGCACAATGCTCTTTACAGCATTGCTAAGTGTTTTCTAAAATTAAATATTGCATTTGCAAGAAAAAAAACACATTTTCTTAAAGCCACTTAAGGACTGTCTGTTCTTGTATCAGAGCATGGTTGCATTAATTAAATATCTGATACCTGTAAGAGTTGAAAAATGGCTAAGTAAAAGACTTCTGAAAATCCATCTGCACAAGGAGTGTGAAGTGAAGATAAGGAGTGCAAATCCCTGCTTTCTTTCTTATCGGTTCATGTGCCAACTGTTGACTCCCTGAAATCCAAAGAAATGCCAATAGTCAGAAATGAAAGGGATATTTTTCATGGAAAGCTTTACGCAGGAGCTGCTGTGTAAAAGAGTGCATCAAACTGATTTTCACTTCAATTGTTTCTTCTTTTTATTTTTTTCCAAATAAACAATAATTCCTCTGTATTGTCATGGCTGTATTTAATTTGTTAATTAAACCATTGAGTTGTTTAGATGACTTTTTGTTATAGACATAATATTTAAACAGCTTGTGTTCTTCTATCACTCCTTATTCACAACATAATGAACACTATAGTGTACTTGAAACCAAAAACCAAGACAAGTATTGGAGCCTAAAATCAAACAATGTGCCTATACAGGAAAAAAAAACACCAAAAATATATATAAAGGCTGGTTATGGAAACTCCAAAAGGGCAATTAATCTTTAAAAATAGCTGTGAGATATTCCTGAACAAGTTAATATGAAAGGAGCTTTGGAAGTTAATTTTGAAATACTATATGAAGTATTGGTTACAACTATTAAGAAGAAAAGGGCACTAAAAATCTGCATGAGAATTAACTAAAAGGCCTTAGAAAAGCTAGAAGACCATCTTTAAATGACCTCTGCTGACATTTGGATGTAAATGAAGTGAAGGTTATTATATAATCGGGGTGTTTGTACATTATTTCAGCAGCACACCATCTTAGAGATGGACTGAGTATGTCTAGAAAATGAATACAAAATGGATATCAAATAAATATTCAAATGCTAAACAGGACATATTATGAAGTGGATAAAAAAGCATTAACAGCCTGCCCATTGCTTTTTTTCACATTTTAAACTACATAGGCTGTTCAAAAATCTCATCATGAATACGTGAAAATAAGATAGAAGAAGTCCTTATAACATGTCTGAATCAGCACTAATCATCCAAAATTATGAATCTGTAAAAGACAGGACATCCTCTGACCAAGAATGACACTAGTCAGAAAAGTGTCCAAGGAGCCTTTGTCATATTCAAAGGTGTCCAGTGTGCAGAGGTACAAAAAAAAAAGAGTATATGACAATTGCCCGGATATAAATTTGGATTTCAAATAAAAGTGGATTTAAAAGCCCACCACTGAAAAGGCTCACATCAGAAACTCCCAGAAGGAGAATATGTGGTCTGAATTTCAGGACCAGTGTACTATATATAATATATTTGATTAATATATCTATAATATATTTAGCGCCCTGCTTTGTCACAGAAATCATTCATCTTTAGGCAGTGCAATGATCCAATGAGCCAAAGTCATAGTTACTTTAAAACAAAAAAGGGAAAAGTCTTGAATAATGGAGATAATATGACCTGGGCCTGAATTCAAACTGACATATGAGACATGAGCTGAACACTGTCAATCAGCAATGGCCTCCATCCAGAAGAAGCAAAGCTAAGCAACTGGTGTAAAGAAGAAGAGGAAAAATATGAAATATCTGCAGGTTCAAATTTAGAGGAGAATTATGCAGCTTATGTAATCATTTATCAGCATGCTTCTACCAAATATAAACTGGGTTGAGGTGACCACTTATATAATCCATTGTTGTATAACTAATTTAAAAGGATCTGTAATTACTACAGATTTTTGTTGATTGATGGGAAAATCACAATTCAATACATATACACCACCCACACACAAACACACACACACAAATACATACATAGATATGTATATATATATATATATATATATATATATATATATATATATATATACTGTATAGGGTTATTCTGTCTGTTTCAGAGTTTTCTCCTTTTTTTTCACAGTAATAAGCAACTTCAGTCTTTTCAAAAAATCATGTTAAATCAGTGGATGGACTGATTTCACATTAACACACAATTTAATACTTACTTTTAACTGCCTTTTTACCTTTTAAAATAAAATATCCGGTTCTCTGACATTTTGGCTGTTTCTTCCTGCAGCTTTTCCTCATTTTCAATAGTTTTATATTGCCATGTCAATAACAGAGAGCAAACCAGGAACTAAAAATGGATGAGCCAAAATAATGTCATTAACAGAGAAATATTACAAGATTATATGCATATTTATTCATCCATCCATCTTATAAACCCACTAATCAAGAGCCAGTTTGTCAAATTAATTTCACTAAGATCTTTCTATTAGCTTATCTCATAATTACACAACTGCAAAAAAAAGTTCAAATTTGTTTGGAGTTTCATGAATATTATTGGTTTATTTGTCTTTAGTGTTGTAGTACAAAGCAAAGAAAAAAGAACATAGCATGCAAAGTTAAAATATTGTATTTTCATTTTATTTATGTATTTTTACATAATTTTATTTCAATTAATTATCTATTCAACATAACCTCATATAACTTTCTCAGACTCAATTAATGCAATTTAGGCGCGTAGGCAGCAGCTATCTATGTTGTATCTTGATCTTGGCAATCAGCAAAAATACAGAATTGAAATGAATAAATGTAATTTGCCTTTTAACCAGCTGGTCTTGCCCTCCATTAGTTCGTTCTCATTTCATATGTTGGACGAAGCTGGGCGGAGGCACGACAAAATTTATTTTGAGATGTTTTCAGGTTTGAATAGGACTGAATTAATTACAGTAAGAAAAGACATAAAACATGCTGTTTATTCAAATGTGATATTGTGACAAACATGCACATGAAAATTAGAGTAGGAGGTATTGTCTACAACCCTTAAACTTGTTTATTCTTGGCAAAGGAAAAGGAAAATAGGATTTGTCAGGGACAACTATGTTTAAAGGCAATGAACCTGTATTTGCAGATTCTCGGACAATATACTTTATTATTGATGTGGTTCAGCTGGTTACAAATATCACTGCAGACAGCAAAGGTGCAGCAGCTTTTCCCTGGTGACTTTACTTAAACTTTGAAACAGAAAAGGAAGGCAAAAATATGAAATAGAAGTTATATGATACATTAAAATTGCACTAGCACTTTCCAGGACAATGAATTCTCATCAGGATGTGAAACCACACTGCCATCTTCAGTAATCAGAGTAAACAGCACTGTGCATGTCCAGAGAGAAATGGGGCTCACAGAACCATTTTATATTAGAAATTCGTAATTTAGCAAGTTATACTGCACTTATTAGATTTGAAAGTGCCCAGCAGTAAATATTGCCCCACCATTACCAGCAGGAATTTGACTTTTATAATTACAAAAGCCATCTCCGGCTGTCTACCAGATAGTTTTTAAAGGCTAGGGTTCTTGTAGTGGATAAAAACTATTTTGCCAAAAACCTTCTTTTAACAATTCTAAAGCCAAAACAGACTTGATGTTTAGGAGAAATGCTATCACAATATAATTGTGACTACTTCTAACAGCTTTAACTATATTTTACTTATGAATGCTTTTATAGACTAAATATCCTTGAATTCTGAGCCATATGGCCCCCTGCTCATAAGTTTCTTATAGTTCTATGTGGTTTATTTTAACTGGTTAGGACCCCTACCCTCACCGTTCAGGCATACTGTGTTCTTTTCCCAGCCTAATGAATGTTTGCAGGGTTTGTGAGCTTCTTCCTTTACCTGTGTGCCTATATATTGTGACCCCAATGTAGTGACCCTCTTTGTGTGTATTATTTTAATTGGAAACTATAAACTATTCATAATCTTACTATGATGCATTCAGTTTCATATGGGCTTAATTCAGTTCTTAGTTATGGAGTGGCAGGGCTTAAACACGATGCAGCACAGCAAAGGTAGACAGGTCCTTTACAGGCACCATTTTCACATTTTGGATTAATTTAAGTTGTTACTCTGCAACTGCCGGGACCAAGGTTTAATTCCTGAAATGGTCACAGTTTATGTGGAGCTTAGAAGTTCTTCCCGAGTCCATTTTTCCCCCAGGGTCACTAGTTTCATCCTTCTTCCCAAAGTCATGCATGTTATGATAATTCCCCAGTATGAGTACATGCAAATGAGTATGTGAGTTTGTGGTGTAATGGATGGACATCCAGCGCTGTCACTGTATATGCATTGAATCTTCACAACCTCATATTGGATAATGAGAGTTCAGAATATGGACGACTGGAGGGACATTATGTCATCATTTCACATTGTCCTCCCTTACTTCAGGAAGAATGAGTCTTCCCAATGGAAGGGCAGATCCATGTGCCTTAATATTTTCATCATTCTACTCAATTTTTGTTATAAACTTTTATAACACATAGAAACCTAGACAGCAAGTTTTTATCTTATATTATCTTCTTGTTCCTATTCTCTCTCTCTTTTATTATAAATTTTGTAATGTTCTTGGCTCTTCACCGGCATTGCTTTTGTGTCTAAAAATCAATACTGCTGTATCATATTCTCTTATCAATGATTGAACAGGGATTCTTTTCTTAAGATACATGAATTCTGGCAAAATGGGATCAGAATTTTAACACTTTACCAAAATGTTTATTCTATTTCAAAAATATTGTATGAATTAAACAGAATTGTGCTACCGCTACAGTTTCCAGAGTTCAAGCTTCCATAATAGACATAAGTAGTAAAGGAGCGTCATTTTTATCCATCATACATTTTTGACAGGTGTTTGTCCCGCCCCCCTGGCATTTCCGGTACCCACCATATGCCACCTGGGTTAATTTGGGTGTTTCCCCGCGCTCTGATCTCTGCCTGTTGTCGGGGCTTTTGTCAGTCGTGCGTATGGAAAATGGTCGGCTGCTCTTAGCCTTGACCCTAAAAAACTGAGTCTGTTTATCTTTGTGATCCGAACCGGTCCTTCGGGGCCCCGGTAATGTGTCAAAAGGTAAGTCAGCGATTTTGGGCGGAGCAGGCATCCAGCTCCTGGCTGCGCACAGCGCCGGGTGCGTGTACACAGAGTACAGCGTGCTTGAGTGAGCCTGCTCTTATCTGCTTACAGCGCCGGGGCTTGAGTGACAGACCCCTGCAAGAGGATGGAAAAGAAAACTTCAGAGAGACTCTATTACACACCCAAGGAGCCTGGCAGTTTTGCTGGTATTAACAGCTTCTTGAGAAACGTATCAAGTCGACGAAAAAATGTTAAGCGAAAAAATGTGTTTGAATGGATGACTGGGCAATACACTTACAGCGTGCACAAACCAGCACGGCTGAGGTTCAAGAGAAACAGAACCATTGTTTCAACTGTCGATGGCCAGTGGCAAGCCGATTTGGTAGAGATGTCTTATTATTCAAAATTCAATGATGGATATAAATTTATCCTTACGTGTATCGGTGTACTGTCAAAATATGCTTGGGCTGTACCGTTAAAAGCCAAGACAGGGAAAAAAGTTTCTCGGGGTTTTAGTTTGATCTTTAGACAGGGTCGTGCTCCTAAGAAGCTACAGACAGATCAAGGCAAAGAATTTCATAACACTTTGGTACAAAAACTACTAAAACAGAACAATATTGTACATTTTGTCACAAACAGCGATGTAAAGGCCAGCATAGTAGAACGGTTCAATAGAACCTTAAAGTCCAAAATGTGGAAATATTTTAAATATGCCAATACTTTTCGGTATATAGATGTCCTGTCAGACTTTCTAAAGAGTTATAACCACAGTTTTCACACCACGATTAAAACAAGACCTGTAGATGTGACTCCGGAAAATGCTCTGAGTGTTTGGAAAACAGTCTATGGTAGGGCCGGGCAAAGAACATCTACTCCGTGCACTCTGAAAATAGGGGATCATGTCCGAGTTTCAAAATTAAAAGGTGTATTCGAAAAAGGCTATGAGCAGTCGTTTACAGATGAAATATTTATTATCGTGGACTGTTTTAAACGGATCAAACCTGTCTATAAACTAAAAGATTACGCAGGTGATGAAATTCAAGGGACGTTTTATGCAGAAGAGTTACAAAAAATAAACCCCGTTTTGGACGAAGCTTTTTACAACACTAGGGCCAATCAAAGCATTTAAAGATAAGATTTTTTAAGATAACCCGCCAGCATATTTTTAACCAATCAACAAACACAAGCCTCATGTTAAGCTTGCCAATGGCATTACACCAGGCTGGTTCGGGCATGCACTGGCTGCATCGAGCGCGTCCCATGTTCATAACAGCCAATCAGGATACAGATCTGTTGGCGGGGATGTGAAAAGCCTATGGATTGAAGGCAACATGGCGCCGCTGTCAAAAATGTACGAACGACTCTGTCCTTGGAAAATGTATTAGCATATGAATTAAACAGCAACAGACAAAAATATTGTAATACATACATTGATGGTTCGGGGTATTCGGGCGGTCGTTTTTCTAAGCCAGGAGATTTCACTGCGCATCCGAGCAGAGTGCAAAAGTAAGACATTTACCCTACTTTTAAAGTGTGCATATTATTATGATTGTGCATTACGTTGTGTTATTCTATTATAGACCGATAAACTAAAAGGTAAAAATGAAATGCTCTTGTTGTCATTTTTAATACGCGCCATTTAATTTATGATAGGCCTATAAGTTGGTAAGACAGGCCAGGGCAAATGGTCTTGTAAAATAAATAAAAAATCCGATAAAGCGTTAATATTTATGTATATATAGGTTATGATGGTGTGTACGTTTCACTAGTCTTTTTATCCCTGGTATGATGAACTTGTGCCTTAAAATAAGTACAGTATAAGGAAAAAAGAACCGGCGCATTTAGTACGTATGTTGCCGGTGACGCTGCACGCATAGAGCTGTCATTTTCTAAGCCAGGAGATCAGGGGTCGCATCCGAGCCGAAGAGCAAAAAGTAAGACATGTACTTTTAAAACTGTGTATATTATTATGATATGATATGTCGTAAATGAAATGGTAAAATGGAATTCTAGGTGTCTTTACAAAATTAACATCTGTTGCTGTTTGTTGAGATAAGACGCGTGTACTTGATCCCGGGGCCTTGTTGGAACATTCTAGAGGCAGCCATAGAATAAAATTTCATAAAAATTCATTGGAATATGCCTTTCACCGGCTGTCTATAGGTGATAACGTTGGAACATTCCAGTGGTACCCTGATACATGGTATAAAATGATAAAATTCCATATGGAATATTTTTATTTACGTTTTCACCGTGTGTTTATAAACGACAATGTTTGATTAATGTTAGATGGTTATCGGCCTAATATATATAGCTGACTTGAGCCGAATTACACATTAACATATTTTAATGCATTCCTGGAGCATTATGGCTCGCTTCTTAGATTCGGTTGAATTTGATGCTCAGCTTTCCGATCGACATAGAATTAGTATATATATATATAATTAGTGAAAAAAAACATCGGTTTACACCTTAAAGGTTATAAGGATATGTGTATGTACAATGTTAATTTTAAAAATACAGCCACCACCTTATTATTATTATTATTATTTATTTTAACAATATTTCATCACGTGAGAAATTGCTTGAATATTCCTCAATAAATAAATGACCAACTATAATATTTTTGTCTAATTTATTTAACTTGTTTCTCTTTATCTACTTTTATAACTTGAGTGAAAATCTAATGATGTTTTAGGTCATAATTATGCAGAAATATAGAAAATTCTAAAGGGTTCACAAACTTTCAAGCACAACTGTATTTCTGTATATTTCCCTTTCAACATTTCACTCTTAAAATGGACAGGAGTTTATACACTACCTACAGTATTTCACAGACTGAAACTGTGTTTGCATTCCCTCACCACAAGGAGACGCTCCAGGTAGGAGCCGATATCACTAAGCCAAAGGCCAACTCTGGTTATTATGGCGTATTAACAATCAACAAAATGAACTCCCTACTTTAAAGTAATTTTAGCACTGGCAAAGAGAAGCCATCAAATCTCTTATTGGGGTTACTTCTGGGATTCAGTGGCAAGTCAGACTGTCCGCTAGCGATTGCTGGTATACCAAAGTTGCCCTTAAAGGACCAGGCCTTTTATGCCACTTCAAGACTACCTTCCTTTTAGGACAGCTGCCCCCCTTATTTATTACAAGCTGAATTCCTGAATAATACTGGTTAGACTGAAAGGAATTGAGTTCTCACCCTTCAGCCCTCCATGGCATCTCAGTCTTTACCTGTTTTATGGAACTCTTGGCAGGCCCCTGGTTACTACCATTCTAGTATCAGGACAACAGAGCCAAATCCTGCTTATGCTAACCTCATGTTCTCTAATGTGTCCCTGGAGAAATGGGTAATCTTCCTCCCAGAACACCAAACTCTCTTGCATGTAGAAGTGGTCTCTTTCTTCCAAGTAGAGTTTCATATTCAAATAGTACCTGGTCCAATGCCACCCACTAGCCAAAAATGTGCAGTGTATATACTGTATATTCACTCACACAAGAGTACACGGAGAATAGACTTTGCAGAAGTCTTTGTGACCACATTGGGTAGCAGATGGAGGAAAGGAGACAGTTACCAATACAATCTACTTTTCCGTCACCGGTATGGAAGACCATGCTGATGAACATGTCATATTCACACAACTGTTAACTCCATCCTTTCTGGTTAAATTGAATAAGGGAACAACATAAGCAGAAGGCTGTCATTTTATGGACCACCTTCTGTAAGAAAGGAATGACACACATCATTCAGTACTATTAAAACAAACAACACTAAATTATCTTTTCGAGCCCATGTGACACAGTTACCGTATGGCTTTTTCTTTTCTTTTTCTTTTTTTTTTTTTTTGTCATTGTTACCCCAAATTATGCAGAGAAATGCTTAACAGTTAAACATATAAGCCAAGACACATGCAAATAGGACATGAAAATGTTTTATAATAGAGCAAATCTTTTCCATAAATGTCACAAAATTAAATTTAACAAAACTACTGGTTTATAAGTCTTCCATTAACATACTGTTTGGATCATTGAACTTTTCTCTGATGAAAAAAATAAAAAAAACTCTGACAAAAGTAAGGTCCAGATGAGCTCAAACTAATGTTTCAATAAAAACATTTCTCAAAATTTAGTGTACAGGATAATCACTTAAATTAATGATTCAAAATGAAATTTGCAAATTACCTTAAAAAATGCAAAGATAGGTTAAAAAAACAAGACATTAAACTATAAAAGGGGTCAGGAACATGCTGCTTGAGAACATGGATTATTAAGTGTCTATCACAGACTATTCGCAAAATGCTTTTCTGCTAAGAATTTCTGATATGATTACTGAAGCACCCATTTCTTTATATAAACATTGACTAAGGCTTAAATATATATTCAGTTTTAAAAGTGCAATAAATTAATTTTAGTGAAAATGTTAACAAAAATCATATTTACTTAAAACATCTTTGGTTACACCAGTACTAAATAAAATTGTACATTAAGAATTTTATAGTTGCCAGTTAAATAAAAACTGTACTATTCAGAAGCTCAGTATTATTTAATTACTGGTGAAAGAAGGATAAACTCCTATGAAATTCTGAAATCTCCCTTGAAGCTCTACCAAGAGGTGATGAGAACAGCGAAATCAAATTACAGTATCTATCGGACTTATTGCAAATGATGCCTCAAGACCTAGAGTGCTTTTTAACACCATGAACACTTTCTTTACCCCACCTGTCAGCAGCTTCTCTGTGAGCTTGCCTGAGAACTGCGAGTTATTCCTAAACTTCTTTCCTGTGGGCCAGTGCAGAGCCAGTTTATGTTGTTTCAATCAGTTTCCATCTCCCAGCTAACTGATATAGTCTACCATTTCAAACTTCCGCTGATCCTCTTGATATTTAACCTGCACATCTGTTTAAAGATTATTTTGGAGACATCAGTACACTTGCTTTCGCACATAATTAATCACTGTTTAAAACTATGGGGAAATGCCGGACAACTTCAAGCATGCAATTGTTCAGTCACTATTGGAGATGCCTACTCTGGATCCCACAGTGTTTTCAAATTACAGGCCTATCACTAAGCTCCCCTTCCTGTTCAAAATTATGGAAAAGGTGGTTAATGTGCAATTACTGTCATATTTGGAGGAAAACAATCTATATGATGTACAGTATTTCAATCTGGTTTTAAAAAACTTCACAGTTCAGTAGTACAAAAACTGATGGAGTGTAAAGATAATATTAAACTTTGGATGGTGCAAAATTTCCTCCAACTGAATGACAATAAAACAGAGGTTATTTATCTTTAGCCCTACTTCTTTCGCTAGTGAAATTGGCACTCATTTAGGCTCACTGAAACTCCACACATGCAGTGCTAGCTACACTTACAGCAAGTAAAAAATCAAAAAACCTCTAAATCAAGTGGCTAGCTCCGAATTATATATTGGTGTACAACACTGAGTTGTCAATCACATATTTCTACACAGGAGTCATGACTGATCCAGAGAACCACTGCATTAATGAAAGGCACAGATAGTTATTGAATAACTCTACGTGCCCATGCTCAAACAAAATTTGCACACCCCAAACTGTCAGAACCCTAACACAATATATACACTGAAAAACCACACAATGTGCTTTTACATGTACTGCATTACAAATCCAGACACTGGACTGCAGCAATGTTAATGTTTGCTGCTTGAGTAATAAGGTGCAATTACACTACCAAACAATGCAGACTCCATACTTCCTATAGAATAAGACTAATTCTTAATGTATACAAGCATAATTACTTGTGAGAAAAATTATGGGGTTGAACAAAAAGGATACAAAAGAAACCTTAACACTTTTTGAATATATTTTAATCAAAATTTAAAATTGTTTTTATTTAAGAACAGTGCATTTTTTATTTTAAGAGATAGTGTAGAGTTTTATTTAACCACCTTATTAGGAAGTGTGACGACACCTCGGCAGGCTACAGGTATGAAAATAAAAAGAAAAAACGTTTGTTTTAAATACCAAAATCGGGTCTGTATTTGTTTTGGCGTTCACATAACAGGCAATAGCACTGGTGTGATCTGCAGGGCCAGTTGTCCATGTAGAGCTTCAGTTGTATAGCACCCACACTCTGGAATGACCTACCACAAATTAATTAGATCAGCTGACTCCATGAATTCTTTTAAAAACAACTCAAAACTCATGTGTTCAGGAAGGCTTTTAGCTCTACTTGACTTTATTACGCTTCTCTCAGTTCACCTCAATGTCAAGATGCACATGTAACCTGTGTGTGTTTGTGCGAGACCATCACATATGTTGTCTGCTAGGCTTTTTATTTATTTATTTATTTTTCCTCTGAATTCATGGTCGTAATCTTCTTTATTTATTTATCTGGTTTGTACAATGCTATATACTGTATATAACGTACTTCTTATATTCTGTAAATGCCTTGAGCATGGGAAAGGCTCTATATAAATAAAATGTATTATTATTATTATTATAGTACTCAATGCACCCTAGCGTTAGCCAAGAGCAACACATGGACACGGGGCCCCCTTGCTTAACCCTGTGTGCAAACCACTGATAAGAACTTTGCTGCCCAAAGACCTCAGAAATAGCGACACACGCCCAACCTTTTTTTCTATGCAGTTTTGCCCATTTTTCTGAGGCCTTTGGGCAGCAAAGTTCTTATCAGTGGTTTTTTGATTTTTTTACTTGCTGTAAGTGTAGCTAGCATTGCATGTGTGGAGTTTCAGTGAGCCTAAGTGAGTGCCAGTTTCACTAGCGAAAGTAATCCGAAATACGTTTCTAACGGTCCAAAGTCCTTATAAATAATTTATGGATGACCGATTGGATATCTTTTGGTTTTATTCACATATGGATATAAACTCGTAAAATCATAGTAATGGACTTTTTCACCAGCGCAAACCTTGTAATATAAACGTGCTGCTTTTGTTCGTCCGCCAAAGAGAGATTCCCTAGGGTTCAAAGCCTCTGGGAGTCGAGCGGTTTTCAGGAAATTCTGCACACGGGTGTTTTCACGAACCATTTGTCGCCAATTATGTTCCCAGATTTGATGCACCTGAAAACCCTGCATTTTTAAGTAGTGAACTTTTTCCATAGTTCTTGAATAAAGCGAACCGAATGACGTGTTTGTAACACTATTCCATGACTTTTCATTATAACGGATATTACACCCGTGGAAAAATCAACCGTTAAATTCAAATGCCATCATTATGCCGTTATTTTCGGCATAGCCGTCTAGATAATATTTACCAATACGCATTTCACCTCCGGGTTTTAGCGCGTGCCGAATATCTAGTTTATCTTCGGCCTCTAAATACATGATCCATTGAATGGCCGGTGTAGAGTAGCGCTTCTGTATTGTGTGATAACTGTCTTGTAACGGCAAAGCTATGGTTTGCTCACGCAAAAATTGAAGTCTAAACATTGCCATACAAACACTCGCTAAAGTAACACATTGAAAAGGATCAATCGATAATTTTTTGTATTTGATCTGAAACTGCTCGTCTAAATACACCTTTGTCGTTTTGGTGATCTCCATAACCTCTTGTCTGAACAAAATACAAGCCGACCTTAGAATCTCTACATCTAAGCGACAGTACATTTTTAATTCCTTTTGAAAATCAAATGCGTCATTCTTGTGATTAGAATACCATAAAAGAAATTCTTTCTTTTCGTCTGGCATCATACTTTCCACACCATAAAATTCTACAGCCGGTCCAGGCCCGACATAATTTTGGTTCTCAATCGTGTTAAAAAAATGAGGAAAGTATCCTTTAGCCCCTTTAAAACCCAAAGCCTGCGGTAATTTAGACAATTTTGATGCTAAAAAGTTCAAAGAGTCTATGAATCTGATGTTTAAACCTTTCACCGTTATCGACATGATTTTTCCACCGATCGTTAACAAATCCATTTTCATTATTTCTTTTATTAATTGACTAATTACAAAATAACTGTCATAGGATTTTGCATTGTGTGCAATAAAAGTGTAATTCTTAAACTTACTATCTATAAATGTTGATATAAATCTTTGAACACAATCGTTTCCGGCAAATTCCCAGCTTGTGTTACCATCCATGTGTAAAGCGTATATGTAATTCGGTTCGTGTATACCCGTGTCTTGCCGACATTCAAAATCATAAAATATATATTTTTTTGACATCGGACTCTTTAATAACGATTGCATATAACATAAGTGATTGTCGCAGCTTGTGATTGTTTCTTTACAATGAGGACATAGCTTCGGTTTGCAACTGTGGGTAAGCTCTGTATAACACTGACAGTATTGTTTCCACTGGCACGTTTTTTTTTGTTTTGGTGTCTCTCATGGCAATCGTTTGATTGACAGATGATTTTGCATATCCGGCATCTAATTAAACAGCCTGTTACTTCAATGCAGGAAGCATCATGGCAGGTCCTGCAAGGATTGGCACAAACATGGCGAACTTTGTGAGAATAAGCAGCATGGCAAATTTCACAAAAATAATTAGCCCCGATAAATTTCTTCACGTTTAAAATCCCATAATAATGCTCATTGTGTAAGAGTAGGAAAATCACTTTAGAGTTTGTGAAGTATTTCCACGTACTCTCATGCATGTATAGTACCTTTATAGAAACATCTAATAGACGCTCAAATTTTTCTACATCTGAAAAAGATATTTTCTTGTCACCCGAAAACCCCAATTGTTTATGCATTTGTCTAGCTTTTTGCAGAATGCAGCTATCCGGTTTGGCTTTCCGACTGAGTAAACGGATGACAGCGCCTGCAAAACATAAATTACCCCGATATGAGAAATCTACTAATAGACGCCGTTTAGTATTAATAATTTTACTGAAGAGTAATGTGTTAATTCTAAGTCTTGCACTACCACGCATGTTTTTCACAATGGTTACTACAAATCGGAGAGAAGAATCTGTAATAATTTCTGTATTACTTTGCAGCATCTGAGACACGTAATTTAAAAAGCCTGTGGTGTCAAAGCTGTCTAGATTCTTTTTTGGGGAATAAAGATTGTTTTGCAAACTCGGGGAAATAAGTCGCAATTGAACAAAATCACATGGTGCAATATTCGGGGATAATGCATCTAAAAGACCCTGAATACTTTGATGGACAATGTTTATGGCCTGTGTATACGACTTAATCCTATCCAAATCGATAAAACGGAAGTCATAGTTATGCTCTGTAGCTCTAAACCTTTTCATCCGTCTTTCAGATTCCCTTACAATTTCAACATGTGCATTAAGAGCCGAAGAATCTGTTTGGTCTCTTGTTCTATTAGCCCTAGGACCCCCGGTACATTTCAATCGCCTTTTCTGATAAGCAGACAGCCGTTTGTATTTATTTTTGATCTTTCTGATCATATTTAAAAATGTGTTACTAGGTTTCATTTTAGCTTGCTTTAGTCATATAGAATTTGTACCAGAACCGGTACCCAGACTTGTGCAATCTTTTAAGATCACGCTTTCCAGTCTATGCAGCCTTTGGTAAGCTGTCTGAAGTTCAACTACAGTACTGGTATCTGGTCAGAATAAAAAATGCCTGAGATACAGGTCAGAAGATATTTCTTTAAAATATTACTCTCAGGACATAATATCTCCTCGATAAAGGCTGATAAAAACTGTATACCTTTACGTCTGTTGCTAAATTAATTAATAATTCTAATAGCACACATCAGCCATTTCTCGATTAAATGATGCACATGGTTATCAACTTTATCATCTGAATGAATGGTTTTTCCAGACTTGGTTGTTGCTTTCTCGGTTTTCTTTCCTTTGGAAATGCTACCAACGGATTGCCCAAAATCTGAAAAAAAATTAAAACAACCACAATCTTAATAGCTATATAATATAAATATGGATACGTACAGCAATTCATTAAGCTTGCCGACCCAAAAGGGCCCGAGAAATAGCGACACACACCCAATCTTTTTTCTATACAGTTTTGCTCATATTCTGAGGCCTTTGGGCGGCAAAGTTCTTATCAGTCGGGTGCACACAGGGCTAAGCAAGGTTAGCAGGCCACGTCAGGGCGTTGGTCAGCAAAGTTCTTATCAATGGCTTGCACACTGAGTTATGCAAGCCGGGACCCCTATCCATGTGTTGCTCTTGCCTAACGCTAGGGTACATTGAGCGCTATAATAATAATAAAATAATAATACATTCTATTTATATACTGTAGAGCCTAGTCCATGCACAAGGCACTTACAGGATATAAGAAGCAGATCATAACGTCATAAATAAATAAATAAAGAAGATTACGACCAAAAAATTCAAAGAAAAAAATAAATAAATAAAGCACAAACACATACAGGCCGACCCCTGAAGATCACAGGTGTCCTTATTGTCTGTGATGTGAACGCCAAAATACATACACACCCCAATTTTGATATTAACAACAAAATTTATTTTTTCTTATTTTCATACCTGTAGGTTGCCGAGGTGCCGTCACAGTTCCTAATAAGGTGGTTGCAACTCGTCCTTGCGGTTATGTGGTGCTTTTTCTCGTTGTTAATCGAGATTCAAGCAATTTCTCACGTGCTGAAATATTGTTAAAATAAAATAATAATAATAAGGTGGTGGATGTATTTTTAAAATTAACATTGTACATACACATATCCTTATAACCTTTAAGGTGTAAACCGATGTTTTTTTTCACTAATTATATATATATATACTAATTCTATGTCGATCGGAAAGCTGAGCATCAAATTCAACCGAATCTAAGAAGCGAGCCATAATGCTCCAGGAATGCATTAAAATATGTTAATGTGTAATTCGGCTCAAGTCAGCTATATATATTAGGCCGATAACCATCTAACATTAATCAAACATTATCGTTTATAAACACACGGTGAAAACGTAAATAAAAATATTCCATATGGAATTTTATCATTTTATACCATGTATCAGGGTACCACTGGAATGTTCCAACGTTATCACCTATAGACAGCCGGTGAAAGGCATATTCCAATGAATTTTTATGAAATTTTATTCTTTGGCTGCCTCTAGAATGTTCCAACAAGGCCCCGGGATCAAGTACACGCGTCTTATCTCAACAAACAGCAACAGATGTTAATTTTGTAAAGACATCTAGAATTCCATTTTACCATTTCATTTACGACATATCATATCATAATAATATACACAGTTTTAAAAGTACATGTCTTACTTTTTGCTCTTCGGCTCGGATGCGACCCCTGATCTCCTGGCTTAGAAAATGACAGCTCTATGCGTGCAGCGTCACCGGCAACATACGTACTAAATGCGCCGGTTCTTTTTTCCTTATACTGTACTTATTTTAAGGCACAAGTTCATCATACCAGGGATAAAAAGACTAGTGAAACGTACACACCATCATAACCTATATATACATAAATATTAACGCTTTATCGGATTTTTTATTTATTTTACAAGACCATTTGCCCTGGCCTGTCTTACCAACTTATAGGCCTATCATAAATTAAATGGCGCGTATTAAAAATGACAACAAGAGCATTTCATTTTTACCTTTTAGTTTATCGGTCTATAATAGAATAACACAACGTAATGCACAATCATAATAATATGCACACTTTAAAAGTAGGGTAAATGTCTTACTTTTGCACTCTGCTCGGATGCGCAGTGAAATCTCCTGGCTTAGAAAAACGACCGCCCGAATACCCGAACCATCAATGTATGTATTACAATATTTTTGTCTGTTGCTGTTTAATTCATATGCTAATACATTTTCCAAGGACAGAGTCGTTCGTACATTTTTGACAGCGGCGCCATGTTGCCTTCAATCCATAGGCTTTTCACATCCCCGCCAACAGATCTGTATCCTGATTGGCTGTTATGAACATGGGACGCGCTCGATGCAGCCAGTGCATGCCCGAACCAGCCTGGTGTAATGCCATTGGCAAGCTTAACATGAGGCTTGTGTTTGTTGATTGGTTAAAAATATGCTGGCGGGTTATCTTAAAAAATCTTATCTTTAAATGCTTTGATTGGCCCTAGTGTTGTAAAAAGCTTCGTCCAAAACGGGGTTTATTTTTGTAACTCTTCTGCATAAAACGTCCCTTGAATTTCATCACCTGCGTAATCTTTTAGTTTATAGACAGGTTTGATCCGTTTAAAACAGTCCACGATAATAAATATTTCATCTGTAAACGACTGCTCATAGCCTTTTTCGAATACACCTTTTAATTTTGAAACTCGGACATGATCCCCTATTTTCAGAGTGCACGGAGTAGATGTTCTTTGCCCGGCCCTACCATAGACTGTTTTCCAAACACTCAGAGCATTTTCCGGAGTCACATCTACAGGTCTTGTTTTAATCGTGGTGTGAAAACTGTGGTTATAACTCTTTAGAAAGTCTGACAGGACATCTATATACCGAAAAGTATTGGCATATTTAAAATATTTCCACATTTTGGACTTTAAGGTTCTATTGAACCGTTCTACTATGCTGGCCTTTACATCGCTGTTTGTGACAAAATGTACAATATTGTTCTGTTTTAGTAGTTTTTGTACCAAAGTGTTATGAAATTCTTTGCCTTGATCAGTCTGTAGCTTCTTAGGAGCACGACCCTGTCTAAAGATCAAACTAAAACCCCGAGAAACTTTTTTCCCTGTCTTGGCTTTTAACGGTACAGCCCAAGCAAATTTTGACAGTACACCGATACACGTAAGGATAAATTTATATCCATCATTGAATTTTGAATAATAAGACATCTCTACCAAATCGGCTTGCCACTGGCCATCGACAGTTGAAACAATGGTTCTGTTTCTCTTGAACCTCAGCCGTGCTGGTTTGTGCACGCTGTAAGTGTATTGCCCAGTCATCCATTCAAACACATTTTTTCGCTTAACATTTTTTCGTCGACTTGATACGTTTCTCAAGAAGCTGTTAATACCAGCAAAACTGCCAGGCTCCTTGGGTGTGTAATAGAGTCTCTCTGAAGTTTTCTTTTCCATCCTCTTGCAGGGGTCTGTCACTCAAGCCCCGGCGCTGTAAGCAGATAAGAGCAGGCTCACTCAAGCACGCTGTACTCTGTGTACACGCACCCGGCGCTGTGCGCAGCCAGGAGCTGGATGCCTGCTCCGCCCAAAATCGCTGACTTACCTTTTGACACATTACCGGGGCCCCGAAGGACCGGTTCGGATCACAAAGATAAACAGACTCAGTTTTTTAGGGTCAAGGCTAAGAGCAGCCGACCATTTTCCATACGCACGACTGACAAAAGCCCCGACAACAGGCAGAGATCAGAGCGCGGGGAAACACCCAAATTAACCCAGGTGGCATATGGTGGGTACCGGAAATGCCAGGGGGGCGGGACAAACACCTGTCAAAAATGTATGATGGATAAAAGTGACGCTCCTTTACTACTGACATACAGCTTAAAGAAAGCTGCAGTATATCACACCAAACAGGCAAATGGGACTAAAGCTTTACACAATCAGCTGCGCTCGACTATTGTTAAGAGTAGTAGTAGTACTGTAGTGTCAACTACAATAAACAGGTGTACATGATTCAATATAACATGTGCTGAAAACTAAATTATCAACTTATGCCCTTTACTGTCTAACTAAAAGATTACAATATGCAAGCTTTCGAGGCAACTCAGGCCCCTTCTTCAGGCAAGAAGGGGCCTGAGTTGCCTCGAAAGCTTGCATATTGTAATCTTTTTAGTTAGACAATAAAAGGTGTAATTTTGCTTGGCTTTTCTCTACATTCATAATGGCTAACACGATACAACATCCTAGTACTACAGCTTATGCCCTCAAATAGAACAATCAATAAGTATAAGTAAATGATCTTAGATAGATAGATAGATAGATAGATAGATAGATAGATAGATAGATAGATAGATAGATAGATAGATAGATAGATAGATAGATAGATAGATAGATAGATAGATAGATAGATAGATACTTTATTAATCCCAAGGGGAAATTCACATACTCCAGCAGCAGCGTACTGATAAAGAACAATATTAAATTAACAATATTAAATTAAAGAGTGAAAATCTTAAGATTATCATCTCTGACACTTTAATTACATATTATACTGGCCTAAGCCTCTCTTTATAATTTGTTAAGTTCCAGATGAAGACTAAAAACTTCCCTCTTTCAAAATGCATTCAGTGACCATTTTCCTTAATTCATGGCCTGTCATTGTCTGTACTTATTTTTGCAATATGACACTCTGCTGGTGTGGCTCTACTGCTGACAATATGTATTCTCAAGGCTGTACCTTAGTTTCTTAGGGCAAGGCCAGGATGGTCTCAGAGTGTAAACATCAGCTTTTAGGTTTACTGTTCTTTCTAAAATGTCCCTCCAGAGGTTTGGATGTGTACAAAAGAGTGGCCTTCTAAGGACTGCTACTCCAGTATGAACTGCCTTTCTTATTTCTTTAAAAAAGCTCTGGCACTAAAGTTCCAAAAACTAATATATGGATATATGGAGAAGTTCATTGTGATAACTGTAAAAGATGACAGATATGCAGTTTTGAATTTTAATGTAAAAAGAACATTCACATTAAAACAAAAATGATGCAAGCATAATAAGGATTCAGTAGCAGTTGTTAGTTAAGTTTTCAGTCGGGTGCCCATATAACTTCATTTATGCCTAATTACAAAAGACTAAACGAAATATTAAAATAAAAACCTGAACATTGTAGGTGAATTTCAAACTCTTGTTTTTGAGCTGTAATTTTCATTAAAGATTATTTTGTATTACTTTAGTTTTTGATATTCTGTTTGGATCATTCTAGTGCTGTGTTTTAATGGAGATAACAGTACAATCATTTATTATATTTTCATTTATGTACCAGGTCAAAGACATTTAAATAGGACTGTTGATACCAGTATAGTAGCATTTAATTCCTTCATTTAATTGTCTGCGAAGCACAGTATTGCAGTGGGGGTCATATAAGAACCTATGTAATGTGACAAACGAGAGGAGATCATCATCAAGTTCATTTGTTTAGCTAACAGCTAATCTGTGCAAATACTCCATCCAGATACCTCAAAAAGGTTGTCATGTTTTCTACTTCCACTCCATGTCTCCATGTATGGAAGTCCCACAATTCTTTGTATCAAGAAGTGCTTCCTGGCTTCAGTCCTAAATACACTTCCCCTTAATGTCCACTGGCGATTCAAACTTAAGTTGAAACAATTCTGCGGGAGAAACTTTATGAATGCCTTTGACAATTCTGAAGAGCTGGATTAGGTCTCCATGCAAGCTCCTCTGCTTAAGGCTAAGCAGGATTAATTCCCTGAGTATGTCAGAGTGGGACATGTCTTTAAGCCCTTGGTTCTCCCTGAAAGTGGTTTGTTAAAAAACGTTATTTTGATACATCTGCAGCTTCCATGTTTGTTAATATTGTAAACAGTCAGTCTGACTGTCGTGCTTACCTCAATAGTGCTAATAGTGTAAATAGTAAGGTAGAAAATGTTAATGCTAAGGTGAGAGCTGCAGTTGACCTAGTGGTCCACGAAAAGACAGTTAAGGAATCCTCCAGCACTATTATACCTTGGAAGACCCAATGAGTGTCTGACTTAAAGACAGCATGCTGGAGAGCTGACTGCAAATGGAGAAAAGCTAAACTGATTGTCCACTTTGAAATACTGAAGGCAAAACTAACCAAATATAACAATGTAGTCCACCTTGAGAGGCTGTCATTTTTCTCTAAAATATAAATGATAATGCTAGTAATCCAGATTTTTATTTTCAAATATTGATCATCTTTTAGAAATGCCTCCTAAAAACTGCTACTGAAACATGTGTGGCTTTTGCTATATTTTTTAACACAAAATAAATGATATTAGAAATAATACAGTATTGTATATAAAACACCCCCCCCCCCCCCCCCCCCACCGCCACCGAAAGTTAATCTAATTGAATCCCTGTATGCCTTTTTAAGTGAGTTAAATTCTTCCACTAGAATAGATCGACCCAAACTACGTAGAATAATTTCTCAGCTGAAACCTACCACCTGCATCCTTGACCCGGTACCAACAGGCTTTTTTAAAGAAGTCTCCGATGTCCTTACTGATAGTGTACTTGACATAGCAAACTCATCATTAGATATGGGGGTCTTCATAGACTGTCTAAAGACTGCAGTTGTTAATCTGCCTTTCTTAACTAAAATTCTAGAAAAGGCAGTTATTAAGCAGCTTAATGATTACTTGAATAAGCATTCTATTTTTGACAAGTTTCAGTCAGGTTTTAGAACAAATCACAGTACAGAAACTGCACTGGTTAAAGTAGTAAATGATCTGCGGCTTAATGCAGACAGAGGCCATATATCTGTTCTTCTTCTGTTAGACTTGAGTGCTGCATTTGACACATAGACCAGAGTCTTAAGCTGGCTTCAGTCGTACTTAACAGGTAGAAATATTCCTTGTTAGTTGTGAAGATTGTACTTTGGAGACCCACAATATTATATATGGTTTACCACAAGGATCTATTCTGGGTCTGCTGCTCTTTTCAATCTAAATGCTTCCATTAGGTCAGATTATCTCAAAGCACTGAGCTACCACAGCTATGCAGGCCACACACAGCTTTATTTATCTATAGCACCTGATGATGCTGATGCTCTTGGCTCTCAGATCCAATGACAATGTCTAACGTTCTCAAAATAAATAAAGAAAAAAAACACATTGTAGTGAATGGCAAACAGGGATATAACGAGGGCATTAGACATAAACTTGAGCCCTTAGGTTTAAAAATCAATGAGGAGGTAAAGAATTTAGGGGTAATCATTGACTCTGACCTAAACTTTAAACCTCATATTAACCAGATTACGTGGACTGCATTTTTTCACTTAAGGAATATAGCAAAAGATACACCTCTTATAACTTTACAAGATGCTGAAAAATTAATTCACGGTTTTGTTTTTAGTCAACCAGATTAGTGTAATGCACTCCTAACAGGACTATCTAAGAAAGACATCAACCGCTTACAATTAGTGCAGGATGAAGCAGCCAGAATCTTAACTAGAAAAAGAAAATTTGAGCACATCTCACTAGTTTTAGCATTGTTACATTGGTAACCTGTCTCATTCAGAATTGACTTTGTAATTCTACTAATCTTATATACAAACGTCTACACATGGAATTGTGTCTGTCTGTCTGTCCAGCCCAGAAGTGTGAAGCTACAGAATGAAGCTCAAAGAAAGCGACTCTGTCGCCAAAGTGAAACCACCGCCGCTGAGGCGAGCACATCGGAAAAACTAAAGAGAGGAAAGAGAAATATACTTAGCCGCTGATAGACAATGGAGGTGAGCAAGTCAGCCAAACAAAACTGCCGAAAAAAGAGAATCTCGCTTAGCCGCTAATGCACAACCGATGCGATTGATTGATTGAAGTGCCATGAATCCATGGTTTCTAGGAGCCCGGGTTTTTTACAGCACGAGCTTAAACAGCTAGTGGTTTATAAAGCCTTAAACAATCCTGCTCTGTCCTATATTTTGGAATGCCTGTCCTCCTACACTCCAAGTCTTTGGTTGAAGGTCTTCTTATAAATCCAAGAAGCAAACTTAAAAGAAGTGGTGAGGTGGCTTTTTGCTGTTATGAATCCTAAAATCTTGAATACTTTACTTATAAGAACTTGCCAAGCTTTGTGGAACATTTTAAAAAACATTATTTTAATATGGCTTTTTCGTAGCTACATTTCAGTTGTATTCCTAATAGACTATATGGGTATAGAATTAGTCATATTCTTCAGGGATCTGCAATTTGTAGTTATCTCTACTTTACTCTGCTGCCTTTAGTAGTTCTTCTGTGGTGGTGATTGGTACCACCACCACCTGATCAAGGCACTAGGCAACCCCCTGAGATGATGAAATGAAGGCAGATGTCTCACCTTTCCACAAGACCAACATCATCAAATCCTATCATTGTTCCTGCCTTGTGCTACATTGTCTAATATAAATTTTAAACCGATTTCAACATTCAACAAAATAATTTTGCTTGCTAATCAATGTATTCCACTAATCTCATTGAAAAGGCTGCTCTGTTGGTCAACTTTATCAATCAGATGGGTTGTGTGGGACAGTCAAATCCTCTTCAAATTAGGTCAGGTTTAAATTTTTTCTTCCTTATCCTTTCTACTGCATATGCTTGCCTCAGCAGCAGTATTAATGAGACAGTGAATCCAGGAGAATTTCTAAAGGTTAATATCTGTGGAATAATGACTGAAGCATCCACCTTGTGCATTAAGGCCATTCAGAAGCTCTTTAATTTGAGCTAACATTAAGCATATCTAAAATTTTTGAATAAATAATTTAAATCTTTTAAATACATTATAAACATGAGTCAGATCAGTGGAGCAGGTACAGCCTGCATTTCCTCACCGGAGGTATATAAGCATGTTTCCAGTCCAGAACACAGGCAACTTTTGAAAAACCATGACTTTTTTCTGGTGATATTTTCTGAGCCACATCAGCAGAGCAGAGAGGTGTAAGTACTGCAGGTAGGCGAAAGTGGAGTATAAAAATCACCTAAGAAGTCCTGCTTATGCGCTTTGAGAATAAAACATGCAGTTTTTTTTTTCCATAGATAAATTGCTCATCAAAATACTTTTCTAAGAGAGACTCATTTAGTCTCAGAATTAAACAGTGTGCTAACAGCACAAAGTGACAGCAGCTTTAACATGGAGAGGGGCTCAAGAGATGTGAAATAAAGATGAAATAGCAAGCAAGAGGGTTAATCAAGAGACAAATGAGTAGGCAAAAATTGTAATCAGAAAATGGTACAGGAAATCAAAAATCTAAATATTGAAAAAGAAACACATAACAAGAGCCAAATTGTTAAACTGCAGTCAAAAAGCAGAGCAAGGATTTTGAAACCATGGACTAACCAACCAACCAACCATTATCCAACCCGCTATATCCTAAGTACAGGGTCATGGGGGTCTGCTGGAGCCAATCCCAGACCATGGACTAGGAAACATACAATAAATACTCAACTGTGGACAAACAGCATAAATAGGAAGTGTATGACACTAACCTTTATTGCTATGACCAAACGATATCATGCGTCAGACATTCCCCCTTAATCCTGCATAGAAATGGAAACAAATCAACAAAATGATCAAAATGACACTGCACATATGTATAGCAAAATGGTGTAGCAAGGGGAGATGTTAATAATTTTCAACATCATGAAAAATACATGAAGCGCAAAAACAAATGTGACCATGAGTTGCCTTGACAATTGGAAGTAATACAAAAAAGTGCTTGAAACTGCCTGCTTGTTAAGCTAAAACATTCTGCCTTTATTTGTATCAGCACATGTTGGATTAGAAAATGAAATCATGTATAACATTTAACTTAGTGTGTTGTTCTGTAATTACAGTTTCCTCAGTCAAGCCCTGTTTCTTTAGAACTTCTTTTACTTTATCCATCTGCATCTGCTTTAGCACTCGCTTTCCCTGTACTTCTATTCCCATGTCTCTTTCTTAGATATCTCTCCCACTTTTGTTGATTGTCTAATTTCTTACTCTGTTCTTTTTATAACTTCATACATGCGTCTAAACATTCTCATTTCTACCACATCTAACTTCTTCTCCTGTGCTATATTTAACTGCCCACATCTTAGCTCCATACATCATCACTGGACTTACCATGGTCTTAAAAACCCTACCTTTAACCTTCACCTTAATTCTTCCATCACACAATACTCCTCATACCTTCTTCAAATTGTTCTATCCAGATGGGACTCAATGGGTTATCTGTGTGTTTATTCTTCCATCTCGGGCTACCACTGATCTACGATATTTAAATGTATCCACACTTTTCAATAGCTCTTCCTGCAGGCTAACTTCTGAATCCTGGTCATCATTAAACCTCATATATGATGTCTTCTTCCTACTATTTTTAATCATTCTTTAAGCCCTTCTCCATTTGTTCAACTTCTTTTACATTTCCTCTTTTCTGTTGGCACACAACACAATATCATCAGCAAAAAGCATACACGAAGGGGATTGTTTTTTTTAACCCATGACTTAACACATCCATAACTAGATCAAAGAGGTAAGAACTTAAAGAAGACCCCTGGTGCACACCTACTCTAACTGGGATCTTGTCTGTTACTCTGACACTTCTTTTAACCCAACTCCAAGACAATCCTCACATACTTGTCTGGTACTCCTTTATCTTTCATGTACCTCTAGACCTCTTGATGTGGCACTCCATTATAAACTTTCTTCAAATCAATAGACACCATATGTAATGTGTTTGGGAGTTTACATAATACTTGAAATAGAGGTGTGTTTCTGGAGTATCTCATTTATCTAAAGCTGATCAGAGAAAATTAAATTATATTCAAATGTGTTATGTAAATGAACCTAGCTGATTGAAGAATACTGTTCTGTTAGAGTCCTTAGTCTGGCATGATGCTCTGAAGATGGTACATGGGGGCCACACCTATAGGTGCAAATAATGGATGGCCTTTCTTAAGTAAAATTCTAGAAAAGGCAGTTATTAAGTAGCTTAATAATTAATTGAACAAGCATTCTATTTTTGACAAGTTTCAGTCAGATTTTAGAACAAATCACATTACAGAAACAGCACTGGTTAAAGTAGTAAATGATTTGCAGCTTAATGCGGACAGAGGCCATATATCTGTTCTTCTTCTCTTAGACTTGAGTGCTGCATTTGACACCATAGATCAGAGTCCTAAATTGGTTTCAGTCGTACTTAACAGGTAGAAAATTCCTTGCAAGTTGTGGTGTGGTGGAGACCCACGATGTCATATATGGTGTACCACAAGGATCTATTCTGGTTCCGCTGCTCTTTTCAATCTACATGCATGTTGGAATCTATATATATATATAAAAGTCAATGTACTGTATGTGTGTGTGTATGTATGTATGTATGTTTCAGCATCACTTCTGAACGGCTGGAGCGATTTTCATGAAACTTGGTACACGTGTTTCTCAGTGGTCGACTAAAAATACTGTAAGGTGAAATCAACCCTAACCCACCCCCTTCTGGATAGGGTGGGGGTGATCTTGCACATTCTTTATATTTGAGCACCACCTCATCCCTGTTGGCCAGTTCCAAGCGTCAACTGGATGACCACAAGACAAGCACATTAGTGAGTCATCATTGTTTGTTAATTTATTTTCATTTTTAAAGTTGTGTTTTTTTAAATTATATTATTCTCAATTAAAAAAAACACTTTATTTTCCTCACGGGCAATGCTGGGTATTCCAGCTAGTTTCACATATAATGATGGCTCAAGACTCTTCTTTATTTAGTATTTTCTGCAACACCTTCAAAATCCCCCCAAAAATAACAATTACGGTATATAAAAAAATAATTACAAAAAAAATTAAAAATAAAAACAAAACCCTATGCATGATAAACAGTAATTTCTTGCATATTTCTGCAAATTCGTTGCAAAAAGGTTTGAGGTGAAATTAGATTTCATCTGTGGCAACTCTACAAATTTAAATTCTGCTCAAAGTTAATACAGCACACGATTTATTTTGGGTGCAATAAATTTCGATGGAAGAGTCTATTGATGCAACATGCAATAAGCAGCCAATGTCTTCAGATTAATAAGTGGAACTTGACTAACTGTTCAGTCTGACAGCTAGTTACCATCCCAGAAACATCAGAACAACTTGCCTAGATAAAGTCTTCCTCCTACGTGAACATGGCTAGCATTTTGAAATCTCCTCAACTCTACCTCTCTACTGCTTTTCTTTATGGAATCAAAGGTCCTTTGAAATGTTGGACATATGCAAGCAACTGTGCTGCATTACTAATATGAATGCTTTCATCATTCTGCACTGTTAATTGCTCACACGATTATAGCTTTTCAAAAAGCTGGAGTTTCACATCATAACACATTTTCTGACTTTTCTACCTCCCATACTTTCAGACATTACTTCAGCTTTCAGCATGCTTCCAATTTTGTCCCTGTCCATCACTTTAAATATTTCTACTGCCATTAAAACTATTTCTCACCAATTCTTAAAATTTTTCTGCTTGTTCATTGTTGTTTCTTTGGCATCGATCTTGACATTTATCATTCCTGTCCTTTGTCCTTACAATCCAAGGAAAGTCCTTAAGCCTGTTATTGAGAGCACACAAAGCCTTCTGAAAATATGTTAACAAGAATCCATTCTAAACATAAAGGTTTATTCAAGATGCATATCATGAACACACAACAGAGAGTGTTTCGGAGTCTTTAAGGCAGATTCTTATCACTTCATTAAAAGAGACAGTTCACTATTTTGGTAGTGAGGAATGTGTGCACTAGTTAAAAAAGGTGGTTTACAATGTGGGCTTGATTTTTAATATGAAAGAAGATTTGCAGGGAAACAAAGCTAGAACTCTTCCGGTGTCCCCGTTGTTCCTTTAACCAGAACCCAGCATAGCCTTTAAAGGGCTAAGCCACCAAGGCAACTCTTGAACCGACTACTTTCTCCTAGGAAGTAGAGTTTTACAGTACAATTCGAAGCTCTGAGTCATTCATTTCCTCCTGCTTTCCAAAGGGTAACCAAGTTGCCTCCTATTTGTTCTATACATACCCACCCATCCAACCCCTTTTTTTTCTTTGCTAGGTGCCCACAAGTACACCAGTTTTGGGTCATCCAGTAAAGCTGCAAGGCTTATCAGCTTCTAATTGGGTTTTCCCCTGTCCTGTACAAAATTAGTGACACCCCTGCTCCTGGTAAACCCATTCAAAGAAGTGTGTGTGTCTGTATGTAACAAAAGAGAGCATTTCAAATGGAGTCTTTTCTTCATGGAAAACAGTGTTTACCTCTGGGGTTTCTTTTCAGTGACTGACTGATTCGATTTGATGAAGCAAAACCTTTAAAACCATGCTGTACGCTTAACAGGACTAAACTTATTGGACATGTTTTGGACAGGATGAATTTCCTACAAATCATTTCTAGATTAGTCGACCGAATGTAAGCTGCCTAAAACAATTAAACCTGCTAACCTGCCTGTAGACAGCATCTTGGGTTAAATTGGGAATGGCCGTTGAGCACTGCTTTCAGTTTAATAGAAGAACTGCTTCACTGTGAGAGCTTCATTTCAGCTGGAGCTCACAAGTAACTAAATCAGCTAAGCAACAGAAATAAATGTGCAACTGTATCCCTCCAGGAACTGGCCAACCACAGAGAAGCCAGGTGAGGAAGAGGAAAATATTGCACCAAAATTGGGAGCCTTATCCACAAACTCCAGACCAAATACCATCCATCCATTTTCCAGGGTGCCAACCCACCGCAGGACACACACAAACACACCCACACACTAAGCACACACTAGGGCCAATTTAGAATCGCCAATCCACCTAACCAGCATGTCTTTGGACTGTGGGAGGAAACCGGAGAGCCCGGAGGAAACCCACGCAGACACGGGGAGAACATGCAAACTCCACGCAGGGAGGACCCGGGAAGCGAACCCAGGTCCCCAGGTCTCCTAACTGCGAGGCAGCAGCGCTACCCACCCTGTTTAGAAATCTACCATACTCCAGTATACAGATGTAAAATCCTAATCAATTTATACCAATGTGATGCATATGGCATGGAAATGACTACATATACAGTTGTGGACCACCAGGGGGCATACCAGGCACCTTACCCGACACAGATAGGCAGACACCAATACTGTCCAGCTTTATACTTTCTTTTCCATGTGGGCAACGCTTTTCCCCATTCCCCATGCTCACAGCACTGTCAGTACAGCACCAATGAGCAAACACAGTCCTTTCCTCTCTCTTTCCCAGTCTGCCGACATTCACTTCTCTCCCGCAAGCTTCGTCCACCTCTTCCTGACTCTGGTTCCTTGAATGGAGTGAGGCGGCCCCTTTTATAGGGCACCCAGAAGTGTTTCAGGTGCTCCCAGATCTTCTTCTGCCAGCACTTCTAGGTGTGGCAGAAGTGATGCAACCCAGAGCTCAGAAACTGTCCAGGCACCCAGCTCCAAACCCATGGCCCCAATGTAAGCCGGGGTTTGGTTTCCCTCTCGTGTTTCCTGGTCCTTCCATCACACAGTACTTATAATATATTGTGAGAGACAGTGTAACTGTTTAGAAATATAACCTTCAAAATATTAAGTATTCTGATAAAGAATAATGTGAATTAGAAATTGTAATTGTGCTACTACTTCTTCTTCTTCTTCTTCTTCGCCATATCTCAGCATTGTAATTGCACGTCGACGTGGGCTCTAGCATGAGGAGACATCAAACGCCACAGATCTCTGTCTTGGGCCGTCCGCGTTACATCTTGCAGTCCCATGTCATATCTTGAGAGTGCTACCGACACCCATGTCGTTCTTGGGCGCCCTCTCTTGTTGGTTCCGTCCACTCTTCTATGTAGTGTGATGTTAGCAATCCTGTTCTTGTCCATCCGGAGTACATGACCTAGCCACTTATGTTGTCGTTCATGCACTCGTTGCACTATCGTTTCTGTCTGGTTGAGGGCCTTCCTGATGTCTTCGTTTCTCATCTTGTCTATGATGCGTACTCCAAGTATCTTTCTGAGCGCTGCCATCTCGAACACAAGCAGTTGTCTTTCTTCAGCACTTCTAAGAGTCCACGTTTCGCATCCGTACAAGGCAATTGGTACTATAAGCGAGTTGTATAGTCTCATCTTGGTTATCTTGTTGATGTTCTTGTTCTTCCAGATGCTGTCCAGGTCGCTCATTGAACTTAAGGCTATGGCTGTTCTCGTTCTGATGTCTTTCGAGCTGTCACACGTTATGGTTAAGGTCGATCCTAAATACTTAAAACTGTCTTCATGCTGCAGTTTCTTTCCTCTGAGCAACATGCCCTCTTCAACTCTATTCTTCGTTTCTTGCTCAGGCTTCGAGCTCAGCAGCATCCATACTGTCTTGGTGTCGCTTATCTCTTGTCCGTATCTTGAACTGACGCTTTCCACCTTATTTAGTAGAAATTGTGCGTGACTGCGGAGTTCAGTTATAAGACCGATGTCGTCAGCAAAACGTTCTGCCATTCACGCATGCTCCTTTGCTTTCTAGTCCGTCGAGTGCCTCTCGCATGATGTGCTCTAGATAGATGTTGAAGAGATCCGGCGACAATATGCAGCCTTGGCGTACTCCGATTGCTAGTTGGAACCACTCTGTCACATCTCTTCCGACTCTTATGGCGCTCTGCGTTCGCTTGTACAGGTTCTCCATCAGACTGATCAGCTTTGGGTGTATGCCGTAGTGATGTAGTACTTTCCAGAGGCCTTGGTGCCACACTCGGCCGAATGCTTTCTTGAAGTCGATGAAAATCAAGTAAAGCTCTTTATCCTGTAGTGAGAGATACTTTTCGCATAACAGTCTGAGTGAGAAGATCTGCTCAATTGTACCGCGTCCTGACCTGAATCCGGCTTGCTCCTCCGCCATTTGCACTTCTATCGCGTTCTTCATCCGGCTCCTGATAATCTCCAAGATGATCTTACTTGCATGACAGATAAGGCTTATCGTGCGGTAGTTCTCGCATTTGGTGGAGTCCCCTTTTTTTGGAATGGTAACTACAAGAGACTTAGTCCAGAGCGTCGGAAATTTTTCTGTGTCCCATATCTTGTTGCAGATCTTGTGCATGATTTGAACCATTGCTCTTCCGCCGCTTTTGATTAGCTCTCCTTCAATGTCGTCGATACCAGGAGCTTTCCGTGTCTTGATCTTCGTAATGGCTGCTCGTACTTCGCTTTCAAGAAGGTCTGGCTCTTCTTCCTCTCTCTTGCAATTAGGCCATAATTGTTCAAGAACGTCACCATCCGTTTCAATGTTTGCATTATAGAGACCTCTACCGTATTCGTACCATTGCTTGAGATTGTCGATGTCCTTGGTGAGCAGATTGCTATCCTTGTCTCTGATGTTGTTACACCTTTCATTCAGCTTGACTCATTTCTTGAGCGTTTTGACCTTTTGAAAGAGAGTGCGCATATCGTTTTTTCGGCTTGCTTCCTCTGCCTCGCAGCACTGTCTGCTAAACCAATCGTCTCGGCACTCCTCAACCTTTTTGTCTATGATGATCTTGAGCTGTGAGTATAGTTGTTTCAAATTCTCGTCCTGTGGATTGTTGTTCTTCATTGCCTTCACAGCTCGTCATTGGTCAGACAGGTCGAGCACTTCGTCACTGATCCATGGGGCCTTTCTGTATCTCTTAAGGCCAATTACCTCCTCCGCTGTTCTCTTAATCGTGTCGTTGACGGCCTCCAGTGCTTCGTCCACGTTCGTTTCTTCAACTAGACAGCTAAGCGCTTCAAAACGAGTATGGTTTAAAATGTGTACAAAAAAAATTGTATGATTACCGTATATACTCGCGTTTAAGTTCTACCGAGGATAAGTCGGGACTTGATTTTACCGTATAATTTCTGGTATTTTATAATGTCTGTAGTATAAGTTGAATACGGAAAACTCACACTATTCGTCCAAGAGATTATGATATCCTAACGCCCACCTGAGAGAGTATCCACGGAGCACACTACCTTTTCTTTCTATGTATTGTGCCTACGTGACCACACGGTAATATCCAAAATATTCCGAAACGTTTACGTTGTTTTGTGTTTTTTTGTATCTCACACCCTCAAACATATTTATCGTAAGAGCATCCCTTTCTATGATGGAGAGTTCGATCAAAAGAAAATATTAAGGTGGTTTTAAATTAAACATTATTGAAGTAGTGAAATTGGTAACTGTGCTACTGCAACAAGATGTGTTTGAGAAACTGATGCGAGATTGGAGAAGGTAAGAAGATTTAAAAAAAAAAATTTTAAAAATATGTCATATTTTTGAAGGGACGTACAAGTCAGGGTCTGATTTTATGATCGATTTTTCGGGTTTCAAGACCCGACTTATATGTGAGTATATTCAGTGTAATTGCTGTAAATACGAGGAGGAAAGTATGTGTGTGTTATTGTGTTAATACTGTGTTCTCAACAAAAGATTCAAGGGTCTTCCAGAGATGAGATGATCAACAATTGGTTGAAATACTGTAACTTCTGTTCAGTCTTTGCATAGATTTTACTGTTTACATTTTGTTTTTCTTTTTCTTCTTTTCCTACTGTTATGATTCAGTGCCCTCATTCAGCGCAAGAAGGGTGTGAGCTCTCTAAAAGACCTCTAAACAGGGCCAGTGTAGAACAGGCCTTATTCCAGGCAGCCTGACTTGAACACAAACTCTCCAGGCAGGCTTTGTGTCACAGGGGTAAAAAAGGATTTGGTTTAAAAAATTCTAAATTCTTCTTTAAATGGCCCAAATATGTCAAAAATACACAAGGCAGAAGAACCATACCCTGACTTTAGAGACAAGTCTGAAAAGCAAATCTTTAGAAATAAAGAAATATTTATTTTATTAACAAAAAAAAAACATTAAAAGAATGAAAAAAAACATGTTTGCCTAAACAGGCAAGGGAACCAGAACAAACTACTCCCAAACATAACCTAACAATCGAATAGTCAATCCTCACAGTGCAAAAAATGAAATCTAAGCATTTCAAAGTATTTATATCATGACATTAGATCTTGTTTCCCTTATTGTAAGAATTATTGACTGTATTTACGACTTTTTAGCTTACTTTAAGAAGTCTTGTCAAGTAAATTTTGTTTACCCCATTGGCATTTATTTTAGCTAAATAAAAGCAAAACAACTCCCATTTAAAGATTTTATGTCTATGTTTTGTGTATGCATTTTTTGTAGTGCAGAAGGAGGTGTTAATTTTGGACCTGGACTTAACAGTGACCAAGCTCCAGCTAAAGTGCTGTACCTTATACTTGTACTCTGTACTTTGAGTGCAATGGGCACTAGTTTTCTTTTTTAATCAGTTTTCTAGTACTCTTTTGCCCTTGGCTGCTCATTGGCAGAGAGTCGTCACCGTGAGAAGGTGCCACCAAAGCTGTGCTCTTCATGCACTAAGTGTGAGTATACAGCATTGTACAAATAAGCGTAGATCTTTCCATCAGTATATACAGTTCAACTAGAATACAATGTGCCTTTAACAGTGCTTCATTGATAAAAAAACTATGCTGGAACCTAATGTATTTTTTTTCTACAACTTGATAATGTAAAAAATAAGGATTTGCTTATTTTATATAAAACCAAAGCACCGCTGCTGTCAGGATATTGAAGGGTACTTGGGAAGCCAGCTGTGCTTCTGAATTGTTGTGGTCTTTGTTTTTGCCGCTCAGACCTCAGCCCAGCAGTTGACTAGCATGGTTCTAGTAGGCACTCGCTGGAAGCCCTCTGCTCAAATTGCAAGTTTGTTATTGATGAATGCAGACTCTTGGTACCCCACAGAAATGACCTACTTGGACACTGATTTGCTCACCAGCCTGTGAATTGCCTTCCTACAAACCAGAGAAAATGCCAGTGCCTCCAGAGCAAGAGGTATAAAAGCTAGTTATTTGTTTGCAAGTCTGTTTCCTGTGAACAGGGCAACAGTGGCCTTAGCAGTGGGGCACTCACTACTCAAGAGGCACCCAACGAGTTCTTTTGTAGTGCACAGTATGAGCAGACTGTCCTTTATCTTTTTGCCATGGAAGACAGTGGCTTGTGCATTTGCAGCTTTTGGATGTGAAAACAAAGATTTTCTGTACCCTTGGCTTTTCTTTGACCTTGATTAAATACTCCCTTTAGTGAAGAATGCAGTGACTGACTGACAGACCTATAGAGTCTGACTGCTGGATGCCCTGAGCTGACAAAAAGCACAGTAGACAGCTGTTACTATTTTTGATTCTGTTCATCCTACCATCGTAATGACAAAAAAAAAAAAAACACGCACATATTTTTTTTTCTTCTGATTTCAGTCAAATGTTAAATTCTGATGAAAATACTTTTTGGAGTCTCTGTGAAATCAAGCATATGCATTTGTCCTTAGCATCTGAAGGACACGAGCCAAAGTGCTTTTGAAGATCCTGACGTGTCTGAGCAGAGGCCGTTTGCATGGATAACCAAGATGCAAGAAGTTTAGTGGAAGATCTTTTAGCTTAGTGGCAAAAGCATTCGATTTGATGGTGGATAGATAGATAGATAGATAGATAGATAGATAGATAGATAGATAGATAGATAGATAGATAGATAGATAATGTGGCACACAGCTGGGGCCCACAGCATGGCCAGAGCTTTACCTCCCCCGGAGCACTAGGTGACAGGCCCCCTGGGTTGCAGTGGTGCCTCGGACTCCTGCACAGCTCCATGGGTGCCGCCAAAGGGTGCAGCAGCTGCTGCTGAGCACTTCCGGGTGTGGCGGAAGAGCTGCCCGAAATGCTTCAACAAGCACCTGAGGTGCCTCATAAAAGGGGCTAGCAAACAATACTCCTTGAGCCAGAGACAGGAGGGAGAAGGACAAGGAGTGGATGCGGAAGGTCTGTGTAAAAGGAAGGAAGCAAGGACTGTGACTGTGCTTTTGCAAGTGTGGTGTACTTGTGGAAAAGAGGGAAAGGTGTTTCCCACGAAAGAAAGGATAGATAGATAGATAGATAGATAGATAGATAGATAGATAGATAGATAGATAGAACTTTATTTGTTCAAAAGGGGAAATGTAGCTTTTTAACAGAAGCTTTATCAATCGATATGTAATATCCATCCATCCATCCATCCATCCATTTTCCAACCCGCAATATCCTAACTACAGGGTCACGGGGGTCTGATGGAGCCAATCCCAGCCAACACAGGGTGCAAGGCAGGAAAAAAACCCCGGGTAGGGCGCCAACCCACTGCAGGGCGCGCACACACACAAACACACACACACACACCAGGGACAATTTTAGAATCACCAATGCACCTAACCTGCATGTCTTTGGACTGTGGGAGGAAACCGGAGCACCCGGAGGAAACCCATGCAGACACAGGGAGAACATGCAAACTCCATGCAGGGAGGACCCGGGAAGCGACCCCGGGTCTCTTAACTGCAAGGCATATGAAATAGTATAATAATAAATAATATGTAATATTTTACTAAAGAATAACATCCCTCTAATACACACCAGGATTACTAAAAAAACTAAATCTTCTGACATAAAAAAATGAAAGAAAATATAAAGATCATTAACATTGTAATTGAAATAAACAGCTTACAACCAGGGAACAGAAAACAAAAGACAAGTTCAGTCAATAGTATTACTACAGAAAACAAGGAGGTCCATTGTTGGATTTTAAAGACAAGGTCACCATCAAAGTAAGACATAGTCGTAGTTATGATGACCACGCTCCTTGTCCTGGACATAGTACATAATCATTAAGTATTATGCTTAATAAGATGCAGTGCCAAAAAATATCACTGAGAAGAGACACAGAATACATGATGTCTAGTGAATATTAATAAAGCTTTAATTTTAGTAATTCACTAACAAACAGAACTTCAATATGAATGATCAACAATAGCCTATAATCAGGGAATACTGTACTAAATAAGTAAGTCTTGCATGTTATAAGTAAAGGAACATGTTCTACACAAGCAGGAAGATCCGTGCAAACTTCTGGGGCCCAATAAAGCCTTGTCTTACCACAGTAGATTTGTTTACTCTTGGAAGTTTCAGAAGACAAACATTTTGAGATCATAGTGTATTTTTTTTTTTGGTATGTAAACATTGCCACTGATTAACATGAGTGCCAGTAGTGTTTCTTGATAGACTTCTGCTGGCTGAAATTACACAATTCTAGTGTGTCACAGAAATGATATGCAGCATTGTTCATAATGGCTATCAGTTTTCTCATCATTCTCTCTTCCGCCACTACCTCCTATAACTGAGCCTACCTTTGTTGTTTCGGTAGGCCTTTCTTGAAGTGATGTTACTGGTCCAACACACCACAGAAAATCACACTGGCCATCACCAAGCTGTAAAGATTGACACAACCCACATTACTGCCTCTGAATAACATTACTGAGTGTACTGTTGTTCTCATTGTATAAAACACCTCGGGATTCACTATAGCAAGTTGTTCTGGTAAATGGTAGTGTAGTGTAGTACAATGATTGACAATGTTATTTCAGAGCTTTAGAGACCTGTCTGATCACTGCCTTCGTGGCTCTTCAATAGGTGCTCCAAAAAAGGTTGCGTGTGTTAGGTTAATCTGTAAATCCACATAAATAAATGTCCGTTTTATAATCAGGTCAGGTTGGGGAGCATGTACTGGTACAGCGTGTTGCTACACCCACTACACAACAAAACAGCTTGGGATCCCAGTTGGCAACCCCCAGACACACAGTCCAGTCCCACCCTCCAGAAATGACCATTTATCTGCCGCAGCCAGAGGTTATGTGGGCGTCCCCTTAGCCTGGTCCAGCAACTCAGGTCCCCAACAATGAGGATCTTACAAGCTGGATCACCCTCGGGAAATCGTGCCACATGGCCATAGTGCCGTGACTGACACTCCCTCACAATACAGGTAATGTGCCTCATTCAGGACCCCATGAGCAACCGCTCATTCCACTAAAAGCCACACCAACAGTACCTGTTTTATAATAATTGAGAAAACAAATATAATGTAATAATATGTCTGTTAATGACAAATATGTTCTGAGATTTTTCAGGTAAGGAACAGAGAAGTTTCAAAGTAAGATAGTTATACTCAGTAATCATGAACCTGGAGAGTGGTGAGGGGTTACATGTTGATTAGCACATGAAAGTAAGATTTTCACTGCACTCTGTACACATGATAATATGCTGGTTTATAGTTTATAGGGTCATTATTGTGAGTGTGTATGTGAGTGTGCCTTGCAAAAAAATAGGGATTCATTTAAGGTTATTCATTGCCAGGTGTCTTTTAAGTATCTCTAAGGGCTAGAAAAGTGTGGAAACTATGCTAGACCAATTATTGTGGCCAAAAATGTGACTTGAGCAATGAGGCACTAGTGCTAACCTCTGCACCACCGTCCCTCCCCAAGATAAATTAATGCTTCAAGTCCACAATACTCAGAGGCTTTTATCTCTCTTTGCATCCCCCGAGCTGCTATTACTTCAAATAAATAACATCTGCAGAGCCTGTGAAGCAAGGGATCAGCACTATATACTTGGGGGATTCTCCCTGTCACTACCTGATCTGTGCTACATGGTGAGAAGCATAACATTCTTAGTCCAGCAGTGAAGACACAATGTACCATGAATACATGCAGAAAAATAAAATATTTTCATATTATTCTCATTATGGTCAGCTAACATGCACCTTAAATGAAAATACTATGAATATTTTTTTCAGGTAGTGACATCACACATGCTTGAATATGCTGTAAATTATTTACACATGCATAAAACAGATCAGGCAGCACCGTAACATGTTTGATGAACTAATCTTACAGTACGCATGCATGAAAGTTCTGCGCATGCATGGCAAAAATCAAGCAGGTATTGCAGATCAGGTAGTGACATTCACATCAAACATTGGTATCACAAACTCTGTGATGTCACGCTGGCCTTGCAAAGCATCATGGAGTGCTGGAAAAAAAGTTTATATAATCTGGACACATTGCAAATCCAGAGGGAAAAGTCAGCAACAGATGGTTATTAGGGAACCCAGAAGATTTACTGCAGAACAAATCATAACAATATTAATTTTGTATGTGTCAATGCTTGTGCAGGGACAAACAAGAAATGACTGTGCAATCAGAAGTTGAAACATTATTGAAAGCCAAGCCTAGACTATTTAATCAAAGATCCATCCTATCTTTCACTAAAACCAAGTGTTGTAAACAAAAATTATAGAATTAACCCTGGATTTAGTTAAACCTGAAAATCAATAAATAATATGAATCAACATGAGAAAGTTTATCATCTAAACTTGGATACCAGGAAGTGTAGAGAGCCGACCGTTATACCCTTGAATCACTCAAGACATGTGCAGCTTGAACCTGGATGTCATCCATAGCAATGCGATAACAACTGCTACAATAAAACTGTACACAATGGCGGCATCCATGAGAAAACAAAATGTCATCACTGGAAGATTCAAAGTATTGTTACGACACTTAAAAGTAAATAGCTGAAATCTATAATAAAAAACACTAAGACTGAAAAAAGTGATGATAGGGGTAGAAAAAAATAATTACTAAAGCAGATCATGTCAGTAAAGCACAGATATACTGTAACAGTAACCAAATAAGACAGCAGGGTTAATCTGTGGTAAGTCTTAACTGGAATTAAAAGGGACTGCTTGGATAAATGTATTGGGCTTCTACTGTATAGACTGATAGCCTATCCAGGGTTGATCAAGTCCATTTCGTTCTTTTTTAGTAGTACATATAAAAATGTATTTCTAGTACAGATGGTATTTGCAGCCAGGATGCAAGACAGAGGTAAATGGAAAGGTAAATTATTTAAACATTTACAGGGAGCTGAACAGTATTAAAGCTGTGGATAATATGCTGCCCATATAGAACAAGGTGAACCCACTTGACTAAAAAGTATGTAGAGAGAGGGGCACTAGTGAGTAACACCAAAGGGCACCTCTAAAATATTGGTTTAAAACCTGACCTTACTTAGTCATGTGATTATGAAGAAAACATTTAAGAAGCCATTATAAAATCTGAAGAAGGATGATCACAGGAAGAATAAAAAACATTACTTGGGAAAGATGGCGTTTCAGAAATGTTGATATGTATTTTTAACTTACCTATCTGCTTAACTGAAGGTTTTAACTTGAAATGTGTGTATCTTAGCAACACATATGTCAACAGAACTGCACCAGCTTTATCCCCAGTGGGTCCTGAGACAGATGTGTGCCAGCCACAGAACTGTTTGGAGACTGCCCTGGGAGCTGTGCCAGAGGCCTCTTACAGTGTGCTTTGCAAGTTCTGCTTTGGGATGCTAAAATGAATAATTTTGCTGTTATATTTTCACTGTCACACAAATCGTTTTTCTGAGAGTGGATGGGTGGTTTAAGGTGTGCCAAGCAGAAATTAAATCTTTTGGCCTTTTTATAATTATCAAGCTGATAAACTGAAAAAGTAAGGAGGTGCTGGCTATGATTATTTCCCATAGTGGGAAGGTCAAAATCACAAAAAATATAAATATTATATCTATTATAAAAAAAATTAAGTGAAATGATTAAAAAAAGAAATAAAAACTCAAAAATCAGTAAATTAATAAAAAAACCAATAAGCCACTGGAACATTTACAAAGGCAAAAAAAGAACAAAGAACTGAAATGAATAAGGTAAATTGCAAAAAAAGTGAATGTCAGCACCAGTTTTCCACATGTACTAAATTCAAAATCTCCAAATAACAAAACTATACTAGGGAAACTATAAATCCAAAATATTTAAAAGACTGAAAAACTTGACAAAAAAGGTAAGCACAAAAGGAACTCGAAAAACAGAGTGGAAAATGCAAACTAATGCCACAACAACCATCAGTGGCCAATGGAGCATCTTCAATAGTTCTCTCAGGTGACTGCAGTTCCAATTACTGCAACACATGAGAACAATCTACAAAAATTAAGCCACGTTCATAAGCAAAAGGCATAATACAAAGCATAAATCAACCAGAAGCAAGGAGGTTGGTGTGAATTACATAAATAACAAAAAACAACAATAATAACAACACAAAACTAAAGCATTCACAGCATGAGACAGAAAGTACAACAATATATGCTTTATTAAAAATTTAATAATCATTTAATAATTTATTTCTAAAATTTTAACATGCATTTGTTGATGTTTGGAATATAAAAGAATATTTTTCATTATTATTTTGTTAAATAAAGTAGTTAGAATGAATTATAATTTATTACATTTGTCATTTTTGTATTTCCTGTTTACACCACCACTTAAAGGGTCCTACTACTTGGATGCAATGACGCATTGTCAGAGGGCATGGCAATGGAAGTCACAATTTTAAAAGTTTGAATGCCAGTGTTGTATGTCGGTGTTGGTGTTGTGTCCGAGAAGCTGGCGTCTTCTCTGGTTGACAAAGAAGGTAAATCGAGGGTAACTGGAGCTGTGTGCATAATAGCTACTGGGTTGTGTGTCTGGTAACACTAACTTATAATCGAACTTTCAGTCTCTTTGAGGAACTGTTCAGGAGTTTCTAATTAATTAAAATTATTTATTTTATACTATTATAAAAATGCACTGTTTTGGAACACTGAGCTAATAATAATAATAATTCAGTACATTTATATAGCGCTTTTCTCAGTACTCAAAGCGCTATCCACACAGGGAGGAACCAGGAAGCGAACCCACAATCGTCCACAGTCTCCTTACTGCAAAGCAGCAGCACTACCACTGTGCCACCTGTGAGGACACTGTGAGCTACTGTCTGCATCTCTTCACTTGCTATTGGTTCATCCTTGGTGAATAAACTACAAGATGCCCCATGGTTAGGTCACTGCAAGGTATGTGGGTGGCATGGGTCATCACAGATGTCACTGCTGCTACACTTTATAAGCCAATGCCACAGTTCTAGTTGCATCCAAGATTTTGGATATTTCAGAGAGCTTATAGGAAATGGGATTATAGTGAATTGTGGTATTGAAAACTTTAGTGATCTCATGTATTTTTGAGTAGTGTTTAGGTTTAGACAACTTTCGATCATCTGATGTGCCCCTGTGTATAAACGGAGCCTACACATAAAAATGTTGCGTACGCCCATTTCCACGCTTACTTCAAGATGTATTAAAAACTAAACATGGTGTAAAGCCACACACATTTTCACAGCAGCTTCCCCCCTTGCATACTGAATTTTGCAAACTGGCGGTACCCAGCGTCAAAGCAGTGCTACTACTTCTGTGTTATATCCCTTTCATTTTTTAGATTTGCATCAATGATGCAGGATTTACCAAATACACTGAAATTAATTGCATATCATTTACAAATTTAATTCACTTGATTGTAATCATTCTGTAACAATATAAGGGTTCACAGAATGGCCAAACTATTCCAACTACCATAGCCACGTTAGCATTGTTAGAAGTCATCGCAAATGGAAGAATAAGAAGAGAGCACATATTTAGTCTCCCATGTCAGGTCATTCTTATATTGTAGATCATTCCATTATGGGGATTTCATCTAAAGTCTTTGACTTTTCTTCCACTTCTTGCCAAATGTTTTACTTAAACTAAAACGTAAATGGGACAAAGTCACTGTCATTGTTAATTGGCAGCTGGTTAAGAAAATAAGAAACAATTTAAAATAGAGAATGTAGCAGTTTAACACAAAAAGAAGCAACAAAGGGTATGGAACTGTAACAAGTGAGTGAATGAAAATTAACTACAAAAATATTGCTCCTGCCATAACTGCTTTTTCAATAAAAATACTGAAAAACAAGCAAGTCAAAGCAGGAAGGAGAAAGACTTCTATTTGCTTTATTTGCTGCTTCAACACATGCAAGAATGATAGCACCACTTTATTTAAAATGCAGCAGAATACCTGGACAAATGCATTATTTTTCTATAAATGTTTAGTGTTAATAACTTACTGTAAACACAGAAATAGATATTTTCATTGGTGTGTACAAACTGTATTATTGTGTTAGCTCCATTCCATTCCCAACAGTAATGGGACATGTATAGCACCTAAAGATTATTGTGTCTGTAACCAGAATTGAAAAACAACTATTTGATAATTGTGATTTGTGAGGCTAATGCAGTTGAAAGTTCTTTTGAGCAGGGATTTTGGTTGAATAAAGCAGGTCTGACCCATCACTTTCATGCAGAGGCCATGAGTAAATAGAGCAGATGCTAACAGAGCAGATGCTATTTGAGTCTTAGAAGAGCACAGTCTATATTTCACATAGCTCAAATTGTAGTTATCCATACCTGGCAAATTTCACAGAAAGATCACTGAATACACAAAATGTGTGAGTTTTTAATGGTGGGGGAGATTCTAGAAGCCAGAAGGCATCTGCAAGAAGCATTCCTCTTGAACTTTGCTGAACTTGAATGAACCATCATCGGCATCCCCCACTGAAGAACTGAACGATGATTCTACTGCTGCAATGGCTTCTTTTCAGCCTGGATGTAAATGTATAAATAATTAAACTACATTGTATATTGGAAGCGAAAGCTGCACTTTAAAGCAAGTTATATTATATATATATATATATATATATATATATATATATATATATATATATATATATATATATATATATATATATATATATATACTAGCAAAATACCCGCGCTTCGCAGCGGAGAAGTAGTGTGTTAAAGAGGTTATGAAAAAAAAAGGAAACATTTTAAAAATAACGTAACATGATTGTCAATGTAATTGTGTTGTCATTGTTATGAGTGTTGCTGTCTTTTATATATATAATATGCACTCACACACACATAAACATATATATACATAAACATATATATATACATATCTACATATACACATATCTACATATACATACGTATATACACATCCACATAAACATATATATACATATACAAATTTACATATCTACATATATATATATATATAGACATAGATATATACATACATACATTCACATATATATATATATATATATATATATATATATATATATAGTGTATATATACATATCTACTTATTGGCTCCTGTATTTAGGATATGGCAGGTTGGATAATGGACGGATGGACATTTGTATGCATAGCCCCATTTGCCCGTTTTCATTTTTTTTCTTTCTTCAGTAATATTTCAGCAAACCCGGAGCTTGTCAGTTCAAATCGTGGTACTGACACCACTGTGTGACCCTGAGGAAGTCACTTCACCTGCCTGTGCTGCAAAAAACAAAAGTAATGTAACAAATTGTACCTCAGATGTTGTAAGTTGGTGGAATAAAGGCATAAGTAAAATAGATAAATATGTATTATACACATAGGAACTATTCATTTATTTTCAGTTAAGTCATCTGCAGCAAACTTTTATAAATGAGGGTTTCTGATTTTTAGATAGTGCAAACTGTTTCTTCTTCATTGACGTTTTCTCTTGGAGAGCTTTTTTCATTTCATTGAAAATGAAAGCAGCAGCTGCCAAAATATGTAGCTTTCTTATTAATTTTTCAACATTGTGTAAAATAAATGTATAAAGTAACATAAAAGGTTTAAATACTGGTTATTCTTTTACACTAAAATATTACTACACAGATACAAAAAAAGTAAAATGGATATGTTCTTTTTCTTTAAGGAGATTAAATATTACTGAAGAAAGAAAAAAAAAATTAAACAGCCAAATGGGGCTATGCATATGAACTTAAAAGGTTTAAATAAAACAGAAATATATAATTTTATTTTTACTTGGTTAACTTGTGGAGGGTGTATCCTGTAGCAAAGCCCTAACTGTTTTCGTGAAAGCCCGTTTCAGTCAATAAGTCTTATGTGTGTGTTTATGTATGTGTGTATATATATGTAGATATGTGTATATGTAGATATGTATATATATATGTATATGTATATAAATGTTTATGTGTGTGTATATTATATATATAATATATATATATATATATATATATATATATATATATATATATATATATATATATATATAAAAAGACAGCAACACTTATAACAATGACAACACAATTACATTGACAATCATGTTACGTTATTTTTAAAATGTTTCCTTTTTTTTTCATAACCTCTTTAACACACTACTTCTCTGCTGCGAAGCGCAGGTATTTTGCTAGTATATATATATATATATATATATATATATATATATATATATATATATATATATATACATACATACATATACACACATACATGCAGTTTCAATAACATAGAAATCAATATAAATATTAACATCATTATCATATGAGAATATGAAGTAATATATAAGAAGCACATTTCATATAAATATAAATTATTAAACAGTAAAATCTTCTGTAATTTGCTACCGTGGCAATTTGTGTGTCTGTCCAGGATTTTAAATCACCTGTAGCTCGCAAACCGTTTCACCTATTGACTTGAAATCTGGTACACATATAGTACGTCACGTCTACTATCCGCTTTATGGGTGATGATTGTATTACTCTTTTTATGTTTATTTTATTTTATTGTATAATCAACTCCTATCTGCGCACACCAGGGCGGCCGTGGGCGGATGCGTATGGTGTATTCACTCCATGTTATCGTGCATTGCGCTGTCACTGGTATTTTGATAAAAGAATTTGAACAACATATAAGAAGCGTATAAATTATTAAACAGTAAAACATTAACATTTAAGAAGTAAAGTTAGATTAAGTACTACTACAGTGCCCTCGGGTATACCTCATTTTTTGTTTGTCCATTACATGCTTAAATGTATACATTTTTTGGTGTACCTACCCGAGAACACGCAACATATAACCGAGCGTGGGAGAAGCATGGATTTTAAACACGCGTTGAGTTCATCTGCTGGTCTCCCTCGTGGAATAACTGGTAATGTTTGAATAAAATCTACAGCGAGTAAAACGACATTACCTCCTATTTTTTTTTTTACGATCTCTGAGATGTTGCTTTTTTCGGTTCAAGGCTTCATAAGCTCTTTTATGTTGTATGGTGTACTTATCCCAAACCATCATCTTTGAATGTTGCAAGACTTTCGCCTTGTATGTAGATCGGGGTAATTACATTCATTGCATTCCTAGTCTGAATCACAATCTGATTGTATGGGTGGTTACCTGGCACTGTAGGGTTGCCACCCGTCCTTTAAAATACGGAATCGTGCCGCATTTGAGAATGAAATTGCGCGTCCCGTTTTGAATCAATACTGGACGGGATTTCTCCCGTATTTTTTTTATCATTTTTTTTTAAAGCAGCGTCTCATGCAAATCATCCCACACGCATTTTAGGAAGATGCCTCCTTTCCTACTTTTGATTGGGTAATACTTGATGTCATCGTTAGTTTGATTGGTCTTTTTAACTGTCCAGTGAGGAGGGCGTGTCTTTTAAGTAGAGTCTGGAAAGTGTTGGCACTGAGATGTGGCGTCAGCGCCAGAGTTGAAGCCCCTAATGTTGCGGTCAGCAAGTCGGCTAACATCCGCCATGTGCCGTCTTTCAGTTGCGAGAAGCAGATCATAGAATGGTTGAAACTGTTGCCCCTAACGTTGCGCCACGGCGTGTGGTTCGTTTATACCTCGTGTGTTCTCATTAAACTTTTATGTCGCGAATATGTTATTGCAATCCGCAGCGGGAGCGTTTCTATAAACTTAATTTAAACTTACGTTTTACACCGTGCTTTGTTTCCCTTATGAACATGCTTGTATGCTTAACTCGCTCCGTTCTCAATTGTTTAATTAATTTTTTGCTCTTCGCTGTTTGCGGCTGTTCCTCCATTTCCCCCTACTTCGTTCTTTTATCTCGCGAATATGTTATTGCAATCCTTAACGGGAGCGTTTCAATAAACTGATTGAAAATAGTTTTGCATTTACCTTTTTAGTAAAAGGCGAGCTTTTAAGCCTGAGAAATCACCCCGTAAATGCACACGTTTAATTGGACGTGTTAATATGTATGGTTACACAGTATTAAAAGACAGTGAACAACGTCAGTTACCTTTCTTCCCGCGTTTGATAAAAGGTGAGCTTTTAAGCCTGAGAAATCACCCCGTAAATGCACACGTTTAATTGCACATGTGTTAATATGTATGCTTACACAGTATTAAAAGACAGTCAAAAATTAACGTCATTTACCTTCGTTCCCGCGTGTGACTCGTGCTGTAAATGTCTTCCTTGTTTTTAGTTCACGTGATTACGTAGGAGGCGTGATGACGCGATACGTGACTCCGCCTCCTCCATTACAGTGTATGGACAAAAAATATGTTCCAGTTATGACCATTACGCTTTGAATTTCGAAATGAAACCTGCCTAACTTTTGTAAGTAAGCTGTAAGGAATGAGCCTGCCAAATTTCAGCCTTACACCTACACGGGAAGTTGGAGAATTAGTGATGAGTGAGTCAGTCAGTGAGTGAGTGAGTCAGTCAGTCAGTCAGTGAGGGCTTTGCCTTTTATTATTATAGATATTTCTGTACCAAATTTCTCTTCTCTGATTATTTCTGCCATAGTTACTGAAGGGGTATATTTACAGATTCAAGTATGGCCTACATTTCTTTAAAGAGCATAATCCCAGGGAGCAAGCACCCCCTGTTGGAGACGGTGAGCTAGGAGTCCAGGGGATGAAATGTGAGCTGAAAGATGGAGTCAAAAGGAGTAGTGAAAGTTAAATCAGAGAACATTCAAATGAACTGAGCCAAGTAAAAAGAAGAGAGCAGGTCAAAGTTGAAAACACAGTCCTAACACAAGGGTCTACTTAGAATAAAAACTACATCTAAGAAGTTCAAAGTTTTTATATCCACCGAAATAAGGCATTGTATGATCACTATCATATTTATACTGTCATTTCCCATGATTTAATCAGTGCGATAATCACAGTCATGATGTCATGAGCTGGAGTCTTAACTTACCTTAACTCAGCCAGGTCCCAGACACTACCTGCCGGCTTCTCCTGAAAACAAAACAAAATGTTCACTAATCAATTAAAAGCTCCACAAGAGGGAGGATAAATGCCAGCCTCAAGCCTGTGAACTAAAATAGCAAGACAGGATCTTTATAAATCAAAGATTTATTTATTTAAAAAAAATAGAAAATACAGGAACATGGTAAATATAATGTGAGCAATTCAAAGCTTTTGCATTAATAAGGAAAAATATGTGGACTCACTTGAAAGAATGAAATAAACCTTAGAAATCAAATCCTCAAATGTAAAAACTCCAATTTATTCAAAATCACACAATTGAAAATAGTAATATATCCACACAATATAAAATTTAAGGAGATTTAATGGATACAATACTGTAGCTAAATAATTGTTTCTAGAAAACTAACAAGTTGTTCTACCTGTCAGTAGTTCTGGTTGGGTGATGTTTGGTCCCACGTTCCAAAATGAGATAAGGGAACTCTATAAACGTCTGGTTCAAAGAACAAAAATGAATTTCTTATAGCTATAATTTAATTCAAAAAAGGATTTATAAAAACAGTAAATGATTTCAAAAATGGTGTTGACAATATTACATGTGACCTCAAAACAATATCTTCAAAGATAAAATCCAGAAACCAAGGGTAGAGTAAAATACCCTAAAAACAAAAAGAAGTAATATTGCAAACCCTTTAAGTAGAGACCCAAGAAAGATGTGCCAGACAACATGAACAGTACTTAATGTTTTAGTGCAGGCTTGGGGCATCTGTGACCTTTAAATAAGTGCCTGCAAGTGCAAATGCAGTTTCAGAGGGCATCACCCCCTTTGGCTTAACATACAAAGAACATAAAAAAATAACAATTTGAATTGAGGATGAAAGAGGCTGAAAAGAAAATTACAAAATGATTGAAAATGAAGAAAATACAAAAGTACAGAAATTAACAACAACATGTTGATAGGTTAATAGGTTACAATAAACAACAAAATAAGCAAACAAAAATAAAAGAAGTTAAAGCTATGGATACAAATCCCTGGTAAAGATATAATACTGGAACATTATAGTTATGTTAGATTACTTGACATCCTCTATTACGAATTTCCAATCAGTTACTTTTGACTAGCATAATAGCATTATGCATTTCATTCATTGATTAAGCACAAAATCATTTAAATTCAGCTTTCAATTGCACCTCATATAAACATGCCACAGTTCCAACTAGAATATTTATTATCTCCATGATGAGCAAAGCCACTTTTCCTCATACAAAATTCCTTCGACATATGATAAATACTGTACCTACTGCATAGTGGATGGCCATTGCCTCATTATCAAGACAGCATATGAAATAAAGACTGGTGACAAGAATGTTGCACACTTGTCAGTGTTTAGGTAACTGATACCATGTTCTTTTGACATCCAGAGTTATCTAAAATATCCTGTATAAAAGAAGTAAAAAAAAAATCCATCATTATCCATCCATCCATTTTCCAACCCGCTGAATCCAAACACAGGGTCACTGGGGTCTGCTGGAACCAATCCCAGCCAACACAGGGCATAAGGCAGGAACCAATCCCGGGCAGGGTGCCAACCCACCACAGAAATCCATCATTATTCTTTTCAAGAATCCCTAAAAGTCTCTGATGTTAGGTTAAGGAAACATGAACTTATTACAAAGGCCATGTTGATCTCCACACATTCCTAAGTAGGCAGGAATGAGTGCCTGCTTGAAATAATCTACCTCCTAAAGAGCCATCAAAATACCACAAGGCAGAATAGATAAAAACAGAATTGTAAAAACAAAAGACATACAGCATAGAGATTAAATCAAAAAGAAAGTAGGATTTGCTGAAAGGAGTAAAAGAGTTTCTTATATATTTGGTGTCTGTTTTTTAAATATATAATACAAAATGATTTAGACTATAGACTACAGTAATCCCTCCTCCATCGCGGGGGTTGCGTTCCAGAGCCACCCGCGAAATAAGAAAATCCGCGAAGTAGAAACCATATGTTTATATGGTTATTTTTATATTGTCATACTTGGGTCACAGATTTGCGCAGAAACACAGGAGGTTGTAGAGAGACAGGAACGTTATTCAAACACTGCAAACAAACATTTGTCTCTTTTTCAAAAGTTTAAACTGTGCTCCATGACAAGACAGAGATGACAGTTCTGTCTCACAATTAAAAGAATGCAAACATATCTTCCTTTTCAAAGGAGTGCGCGTCAGGAGAGAGAGAGAGAGAACAAAGCAAGCAGTCAAAAAAAAAATCAATAGGACTGTTTGGCTTTTAAGTATGCGAAGCACCGCCGGTACAAAGCTGTTGAAGGCGGCAGCTCACACCCCCTCTGTCAGGAGCAGAGAGAGAGAGAGAGAGAGAAAAACAAAGTCCAAAATCAATACGTGCCCTTTGAGCTTTTAAGTATGCGAAGCACCGTGCAGCATGTCCTTCAGGAAGCAGCTGCACACAGAAGGTAGCAACGTCCCTATCGTCTAGGTGTGCGAACAGCCCCCCTGCTCACACCCCCCTACATCAGCGCAAGAGAGAGAGAGAGAAAGTAAGTTGGGTAGCTTCTCAGCCATCTGCCAATAGCGTCCCTTGTATGAAATCAACTGGGCAAACCAACTGAGGAAGCATGTACCAGAAATTAAAAGATCCATTGTCCGCAGAAACCCACGAAGCAGCGAAAAATCCGCGATATATATTTAAATATGCTTACATATAAAATCCGCGATGGAGTGAAGCCGCGAAAGGCGAAGCGCGATATAGCGAGGGATCACTGTATATGATATAGGTATAGACTAAAAAATAATTTTGTTTGTTCCATTTGATTCTTATATATTTTTGGGTGCTTAATTAAAAAATGAAAAACATTTGTCTCTATCACATAGCATTTTTTTATAAAACACATTTTTGAGCTCTCAGTTATAGTTTTTATGCATTGTTTTCTCACTATAATTAATTAAATATCAATATTTTTTTAATTTGAATTTAATATTTTAAAATCTATGCATAAAGCAGGACAGCTATTTTATTCAATAATAAGGTCAGAATATAGCAGGAATTGAAAACGGTGATGAGTCATAGCAGCCAGTAGCATACAAAATTTCCATGTTTTGACTGTGAGTGGGACAGCAGAGATAAGGACTTACATTGGGTTCAGAGGGAATAGCCATTATCTGTTTTGTAAGTATAAGAGGAAATAGTCAGCTTCCTTTTTCCATCACTGGTACTGAACATCTACAGAAATGAGGCCCATTCTGCTTATGGCAAGTAGCCATTGGAATGATGTGTTTTTCCAATCCTCAAATTCTTAGGGAGTTGAACCAATTTTCTTATATAAGTATACATAGTTTCTTGATTTGCAATGCAAAACGCTCATTTTTATTGTGCTATCCAATCACCTAATACGAAAGGTACCATCTACTGTAACTTTTAGGTTCTTTTCTTTGTGACGCATAGGAAGAAAACTTGAAACCAGTTATGCAGCTGTTGGCCTGTAACATCTTACCCATACCACTAGCTGTCTTACACCTTGCGTGGTCAGACATTGAAAACTCCAGTGGCAGGCTGCTTGCTACCTGAGGCTGTCTTTTATTTCCAAACCTTTTCTTTAACTCAGTTTTAACACTAAGTGGCCTCAAGGGACTGCAGCTACATAAGGAATGGACAATCCATCTTCCAATTCTGTACTAGTAATAATTAGACAAGATTATTGACTTTTAGGTTTTTACTTGTAAATTAATTTTGTTTGCTTTAAAACAAATAACAGTTTATATATAAGGTACAGCTAATCATATCCCCATAGTGCTTTAAATACTCATCAAGTCCAAGCAGAAATAGTAAGATGCTGATGATCATTCCACTCCCACTCTTCTAGGTTATTTGCTCTTAAACAAAGCAAGGATGTAAGAAGACAGAGAGAGATACAGAACTCTTTGGCAGTTCTTAAAACAGCAGCAGAAAGTGAAGGAGGAAGGGTATCTCCGCCATCATCAGATGCCTCCTTCTCACCCATCAGCAGCAAACACACACCGATACCAGAGCCAATTGACATTATTTTTTTTGCAGTTTCTCACAGTACAGTGAATGCTTTGGGCATTATTATCAGAAGGCTCAAGGTTGGTTCATTGAGACCCCCAGCTCCGTAAGCAAAATTACAAAGTAATTAACAAAAAAAAACTCTGAAGTCCTCCTTTGTATTCCATCATCCCCTGCATTTCTACACTTCTGTTCAGCTTGAGAACACCTGAGACTAGAAGACAAAAGGCCTCTTACCTGAACAGTTTAAAATGTTTCCTGTACACATAGAATCTTGATGAAAAGGAAGAAGTGGTCTCATCCTGGACGATAGGGTGATGCAGTGGTAGAGCTGCTGCCTAACAACAAGGTGGCCTAACTTCACATTCTAGGACCTCCTTGGGTTTCCTCTGGGTGTTTCGTTTTACTCATTTACTCATTTCCCATTGGGATTAATAAAGTATCTATCTATCTATCTATCTATCTATCTATCTATCTATCTATCTATCTATCTATCTATCTATCTATCTATCTATCTATCTATCTATCTACTCCCACAGTCTAAAGACATTCAGGTTAGGAGGATTGCCAATGTTAAATTGGCCCTTGTGTGTATATGCATATTTGCCCAGTAGTGGGCTGGCACTCTGTCAAGCGATTGTTCCTGCCTTGCACCCTATGCTTGCTGGGATAGGCTCCAGCTTCCTCCGGACCTTGCTCAGGATAAAGCAGGTTTAGAAAATGGATGGTTGGGTGAATGGATGGATGGTCTCATCCTTAAGGACAATATGTATGACTCTTCAGGAAATTTTACATGAGTAGATTAAATCCATCTGTACATCTATCTAAATAGCCAGTTTATCCAGGGCAGGTTTTTGGGTCATTTGGAGCCTATCCCAGAAAGCAATGGGGCCAAGGCAGGAACAACGCCTGGGCAGAGTACCAGCCCTGATTTAATTTTGTTCCTGAAATATTCTAATATATAAGTCGTTTCTCGTTTATTTTGAGCTCTCTTCTACATTAGCCATATTCCTCATATCCTTAATAGTAACATCTTTATTAGAAAAGTAAAGGCCTTATAATCACTTCATTTACAATTATGATAAACTACGTCTTTCTGTATTGTATAATAAAAGTAATATTATCTTGCATTCACCATTTGCCTGGCCCTACACTTAATCAAACAACAAACCTAAAGAACCTCTTGATTACTTCTTCATAATATCAAAATTTGTTTATATCTAAGGGGCATAACATTTTCAAAGATAATTTCAGGAACTTAACCACATTTTAATATATTCAATATATTATTGTGTTTAAAACAAGCAATTTCATGGCATGACTCTACACCATGAAAAGCTGAAGAAAACTAACCTAAATCATCCAGACAGAATACAACTTTAGGAAATGTATTTATAATTAGAACTCCACAGAGTTTGAAGAAGGTGCTGATAAAAAAATGAAACCTTCAGCTTTATTTTAATACAGTTTTAATCAGTGAACAATTGCCTTAAGTGAAATTATAAAATAGAGGAGCTGCCAATTCATGTAATCTGTTTCATTATGTGAGTTCTGTAGGTTGGCACTATTTCTTTACATTTCCTTGTCCTTCTGCCAGTCCTTTAGTAAAGTATAGCTGGTCATGCACTCTAATTTTATTTATTTATTGTTTTGTTTTTGCGATCTAATTTAATTTTTTGTTTTACCTGATCTAATACTATTACCGAGCTAAGCAGCTTTACAGCAGAATCTATAATCATGGATTAAGAAAGTTCTTCCTTTTGTTACAGTGACTGTGATGATGATAACTTCTGGGTTACTAATCCATCTCAAACCATAGCTCTACTGTGTTCTCTTTTTCATTGCAGACACATCCAGAGGTGCAGTCGTAAAGTAAAGGTACTGTAACATCAGTGCTGATGCCGATTCTTCCTTGGAAAAGCCGTATTTACTCTTCTACCAGCACATCTAGCTGCTGAGAAATGCGTCCTGCGCCCACACAATTTGTAGCCAACTGGCTAGCAACTTAAGATTTACTGTGTCTAAGCTGTGTACAACATACAGTATTAAGTTGTGGTGCTAATTTACTGCATTCTTTCCAGCATCTATAATCCTTGAAGTTTTATGTCTTATTTATTTACTGGTACTACTAATTATTGCCTATTCAAGCGCCTCTTTCACTTTCCCTTACTTTATTCTAAGATACCAGCATAATAATTAAAGATGAAATAATTTGATAAAGGTATACACTTTATGACTAAAATTCTGTGGACACCTGACAATCACTACTATATCAGCTTGGTTGACATCCCATTCCACAACTACTAGAATTAAAATGGAGTTGGTCCCCCATTTGCGGCTATAACAGCCTCCACTCTTCGGAGAAGAATTGTATACAAGATATTGGAGTGCAATTCTGTGGGAATTTGTACCCATTCAGGAAAAAGAGCCTTTGTGAGGTCTTGTATTGATGTTGGAGGAGAAGACCTGACTGGCAGTCAGCATTCAAATATATACTAGAGGTGTTCAATTAGGTCAAGGTCAGGGCCACTTCAGTTGCTCTTTACCAAACTCTGTCTTGGACCTGGCTTTGTGTACAGAGGCACAGTCATGCTGGAACAGAAAAGGGTCTTCTCCAAACTGTTGCCACAAAGCTGGAAGCACACATGTGTTTCAAATGTCTTTGTATGTTGTGGCACAAACAGTACCCTTCCCTGGAAGATAGTGGCCTAGTTCAAACTGTGAAAAACAGCTCCAGACAATTGCCCTTCTCCACCAGATTTTACAGTAGGCACTATGCAGTCCCAAAGGTAGCATTCTCCAGGCATCTGCTAAAACCACATTTGTCCATTAGAGTGCCAATTAGTGAAAAGTGATTCATCACTCCAGAGAACACCAGAGTCCAACGGCATAGTTTGGAACCCTGTTGTGAGTGATGTAACAGAGGATAGATTATTTTTATGTGCTATGCCCTTCAGTAATCTCAATAATAAGCTTCATTAATCTCACCCTATCCAATATTTTGGAATGTTTGTCCCTTTACACTCCAAGTCGTAACCACAGATCTTCAGATGAAGGTCTGCTTATAATTCCAAGAGCAAACCTGAAAAGAAGTGGTGAGGCAACTTGTTGCTGTTATGCAGCTAAAATCTGGAATACTTTACCAATAGAAATTCTTCAGGCTGATACTGTAGGACAATTTAAAAAACTGCAAAATTATCATTTTCCTCTGGATTCTACAATTCCCCACTGGTATCTCTGTTGTCTTTTTCCGGTTCTTCTGTAGTGGCAATCTGAGGTACCATGCTACCCCCTGCATTTCTGGATTGAATGGCATGGCCAAAACCATAATGATTGATTTAGAACATCTGTGCTAGGTAGAATGCCCAGTCTTTTGGCCTTGGATCCCCTGCAGATTTTTTTTTTCTTCTGGCCATTCGACTTTGCCTTTTTCTTTGTTACATACTGTATAATATTATTGCCTAATCTTATTTGTTTATGTTTTATATTAACGTCCCTTTATTTCATTTTGTAAAGCACATTGAGCTACATTGTTTGTATAAAAATGTGCTATAAAAATAAATGCTGTTGTTGTTACTGTTCAGCACTACCCACTCTGTAAGTATATGTGGTCTGGCACTGTGTGGCTGAGCTGTTGTTGTTTCTGGATGCTTCCAGTTCACAATAATAGCACTTAAAGTTGACCACTGACAGATCTAGCAGTGCAGAAATTTCACACATTAACTTGTTATTAAGGTGGCATCCTATAACAGTGCCATGTTTAAAGTCACTGAACTCTTCAATACAACCCAACGTTTGTCAATAAAGATTGCAACACTACTGTATGTACTTGATTGTATGCAGCTCTTAACAATGGTTGTAGATGAAACACCTCAATAATTTGGAGGGATGTCCACTGGGCATCTTTAGCTCTGCTGTAGAATAACAAAATGGAAAGAGCACAGCTTTCACAGTTGTTATTAGAACCGCAAATACTAGCTTTGTATGATAAAAGAATTTGCATTAACCTCCTTGACGTTAACCCCAAGTTATACAATAACGGTTAAACCCTAGTCTAGTAGATAAAATAACATCATGCTGTAAAAAAACCCTGACTACTTCTATGTGTTCTGCCTCTTTATGGTAACGCTATGGTATCTCATCAATATTCATGAGCGGCTGACCCCCCCCCCACTTCCAGTCCCCACTCTATAAATCCTGATGCTCTTAGGAGGAGGTGTTCAGTCTTGCATTGAACCTAACACAGGATGGAGTTCCTTCCTGACTGCCTTGCTGTCATCTAGCCTGGCGGCAATCTTGTTTTGAAGCTTTTTATGTTGGTGTGCATAGCAGCCCTATTTTTTGTTGAATTAAGAAATTAAATATTTTGGTTGGATGACTGTATTTTGTGCCGCAACATTTTTACAGTGGTGAATTGCAGTTTCTTTGCTTGACCACAATATATAAATATAGATATGTTGAGAGAGAGAGAATTTTTTTTTCAAAATATATTTTTTTGTTTCAGTTTTTATTTAGTTTTTGATTTTATTTTTTACTTTTTATTTAGTTTTAGTTTTTCACCATTTTCTTATTTTAGGTTTTATTTATTCTGACATATTATAATTTAGTTTTTCATTTATTTTGTTTAGTTTTAGTTTTTTAGCAATTAACTTTTAGTTATTGTTACATTTCATTCGTTTTATTTTACTCACCAAAATCTCCACATGGACACAGTTTTTGCGAGTCTAAAGCAATTTTCTATATAGTTGCCAAATTGTATAGCATTCATGTTGTACCTTTCAACTTAATCCATACAATTTTAATATCTGTGACAACAGAACTCCAGATTCTCCTGATAATGTGACCGTTCAAGGATTCCAGTATTTTTAAAAAATGGAGAATCAAATAACATGTATGCTCTCATGTCATTTATTGTCTTAACCTGCAACAAGTCTAAACAAATGTTTTTTTAATTACAAAAACGTCTTTTTTATTTTTGAGATTTCCTTTGTGAGCAGTTAGGTCACAATACATGCAGATATTCTACTTTTATATATTTTTTTGATATCTCCTGATGTGTTCTCTACCCATTTAGAAAATTTTAAACTCTATTTTTTTCCTGGGAAATCTTACTTTGCTTATATTTTGAAATACTGCTGAAATTATTCATTTAAACTGTGTTAATAAAAATAACAGCAGAAATAGAGATGAAAATGTTTGCATGTATGTACTGCATTTTTACAAGCATACCATTTACATTAAATAGTGAACATCATATATTCCATACTGAACAGCAAAATCTCAATATGCAAAACCTGGGGATCTCCCTGTGAGCCTAAACTGGGTGGATGTCACTTAACAACACATATGGAATAAATATATGTTTGCAATTGAGAGATCTTAACAACACACTTCTAATATCCAGGTGTTAAAGAATGTCTAAAGTTATACACACTCACTCCACATATGCATAGAGAGAACATGCAAACTCCATACAGACTCTGATCAGGCTAGCAATCAAACCTGAACACATGGCACTATGTAATAATAACGATAATAATTTATATAGCACCTTTCAAATGCTCAAATGTGCTTCACAGATAGTCAAGAAATGCAACTAAAATAAAAGCAAACGTGACATTAATAACACAGGATTCAAACTAATATCAAACATTAATAAATATTTGAAAGTCAAAGATTTGAATTAGGTTAAGAAACAAGCAGAAAAAAAGAAGTAAGCCATGAACAAATAACACAATTTTTGTACCCTTAATAGAAATATACAAGTTGATTTTACAGTCACCCACGATGATAAGGATAAGAAGAAATAAATAGGGTAATATGGAGATCCCCTGTTAAAAATTGCAGTAGTGTGCCATTCTAAATATTTTAAGATTATTGCAGTCCATCTATTTGCTATCTATGAAGATAATTTAACATAGAGAAGTTCATCATGATAGTGGGCCAGAAATGTGCCCTGTGCTACCGCACTGCCAACATTAAAACATCAGTATCACTAGAGTAATTAAATCTGAATATATAAGTTGTAAAATGTCGGCTCGGTTGATAGCATTGACTGTTTGCTACGCAGCTGCTTAATCTGTCAGTTTGTATTTTCCAAAGTTACATATGGAATGTTTTAATTTTAAGTGCCTTTTCATTGAAATTTAGTGAACAATGCTTGTCATTCACTGTCTGCGGAGCTTCTGTGACTGATGGTCAGTTTTGGCCAATGAAATCCACAGAATAAGTCACTGGCAAGTGACGAGGTGTTGGTATGCACTGTCAGTTCCAGAATGAAAAACTGACTGATGGATGAAAAGATCAATGAAATCTACAGATTCAGACACTAGCAGTAAGTCATACTTTCACCTGCACACAAATTAATGCTCATTAAAATTGAATTTATGACAGTGTGGTTTAAAATAATATATAATAAAGTATTGCATGTACAGTACTTTATGCAGAAAGACTAGTGTGTTGAAAAACTAGTTTTGTTTTCATTTTTATTTTCCTGTTTTCATTTAGTTCTAGTTTTCACAGTTTTTCATTTGTATTTTAGTTTTAGTTAATGAAAAGGTTATTTCTTTTTAGTTAACATAAATAACATAGTGATATATCTAAATATATATATATTGTGAGATATGGCCGGCCATTCATCCCGGCCAACACCCCCAGGCCGCCAGGTGGAGCCCTCCCTGCAGCATGGAGGTGCCCCGAATGCCAGCAGGGAATTATGGACATTGGAGTTTACCTTTACAGCCCTGCTGGATATCACGGGGGCTGCTATAAGGTGCTGCAGAGAGGAGCAGAGACTATTTGTCCTATGCCCCAGAAGTACATCTGAGTCACATGGACAAGAGGAATGACGTGCTTCTGGGATGAAGAAGTTTTTATATGACCCAGAAGTGTTCCTAGTCACATGGACAGAGAGAGTGAAACACTTCCGGGTCAAGGACTATAAAAGGACTGTGGGAAATCCCAGATGTCGAGCTGAGCTGGGTGGAAGGGTGGCAACGCGTCTGGGAGAGTGGAGGATTGATTATTGTAGAGTATTGTGTTTTGTATATGAGTATTGTGGAGAGGAGGGTGCTTTGTGCACGTTATTGTCTAAATAAATATAATATTTGGACTTTTACCTGGTGTCTGGCATTTGATCGGAGGGTTCAAGGGAGCGATAGCGCCCCCACTCTGTCACAATATATATATATATATATATAATATATATATTATAGTGATGCATGAGTCCTTGTCTTGCACCCCAAAATATTAGGCTGACTCTCAGTACTTTAGCAAAACCAACTTTATTTAGCTTGAAACAGGAACAGCACAGTTATTTATTGTGGCGGGATCTACCACTCTCCTATACACAAACACAGCAATCAGGCAATGCTTTAGCTGTGATCCACTTCAGCTTTGGGAGCCTGAGGTCACCCCGGCAACTAATAAACTGTCTTCCATAGATGCGGTGATCATGCTTTGGGACGCTCTTCGGCGTGTCATCCCATTGGGGGGAGTCCCAAATGAGTTTTGAAACCTTACATCTCCCCCCTTTGTGGGGGTGTGGGCAAAGTGACTGTCTAAGCCCAGCTCGGTTAGGCAGAAGAGAATGTCATCATTGGTGTGTGCAGCCCTGGGATGGTGGCGAACGTCAAAAGCAAAAGCTTGCAAACTGATAGACCACCGGGTGAGCCGGGTGTTATTATCCTTCTGTTTGTACAGCCATTGCAGTGGGGCGTGTCAGTCACCAGGGTAAACCGTCGTTCCCCAAAGATAGTAACGGAGGGCTTCCACCGTCCACTTAATCATTAAGCACTCCTTTTCAATAGTCAAATAATTACGTTCCCTGGGTAGCAGCTTTCTGCTGAGAAAAGTGATGGGGCGTTCATCCCCCTCAAAACATTGTGAGAGCACTGCTCCTAAACCAAAAGAACTAGCATCTGTTTGCAAAATAAATTCCTTTGAAATGTCTGGATTCCGCAAAACCAGGAATGATGATAAAGCGGCTTTTAGGTCCGCGAAAGCTCTCTCACACATGCGTCGGTCCAGACAAGGGTGCGGCCCAATGAATACTTATAAGATCAATAATTTTGTAATTTATATTTGTAATTAATAGCTCTAAAAAGTGATATAAATTATAGACAGTCTATGTTAATCACAAAGGCCTAATTAAATCCTCTGTGATTCAATAACATGTGAAAAATTCCAAGGGAATGAATACTTATTAGAGTCACTGTAAGCATTTGTTCGGATTCAGCGGGTTGGATAATGGATGGATGGATGTATGCATGCTTATGAATTGGCTACAGCAGTTGGACTGAGGGGTGTCTTTTATGATGAGATGTTCCTCTCCAGTAGAAGCTCTGCCTTTATATTCATGCCCCCGCAGCGGGAATCGGTTTAAAGGCTGAACACTAATGAATTCAAATTAATTGCCTTAAGGTAATCTGAATCGATGACACTGGGACTGGAAGCCCTTTGAGACATGCATAAAGAGACACACATAAACAAAAAACAGCCAGCCATGTTGTATTTTTCTTTTTCTTTCCATTTAGAATAGCATGAGTGCTATATATTCACATTTACAATATGTCCAATATGTCAGGTGTACTCAGTACTTGCTTTCAGCCCATCCACAACCATCAGGGATGAATAACAGCCTGGGACTCAGACATTGTTTTTCCAGCTCATCAATTATTAAATGACATTTTACGTATTCTGAAACCCATTCTTACTTTTTCCAAACAGTTAGGCTTCCTTGCAGAGGTTTGACTACCTATGGGAATTATGGATCTATAAATCCATTTTGACCCCTGCCAGGTTTTTGCCTTTCTCAAGTTCCTCAGGTCAGAATCTCAAATTTAACCTTCATCAAATCTGGTGCAGTTTCTTTGAAGTGAGAATCAGAAATGAGAAGAGCTGATGAAAATTCCCTCATGAGGCTAGTGTAGTGCATTTTGGTTCTGAAGTGCCTGTCTGCCATATGCTACCTTTGCCACAGGAGCAGTGAACTACGATAAAATGATTACATATACTGTCTGCATGGTGGCTTTTCTGCTTTCATTGTTTAATCACTAATAATGGCACAAAAGCAAAAAGCCAGACTGGTCCATCCAAAAAGTATATGGGCACACAGATGGAAACATTAATGATAAATTTTCCACAAATATTAAAAAGATTTTTATTCACATGGAGCTACAGACATTTTGAACAAGTTAAAAGTAGTGTGGTAGACAGTAGGACTTTAGAGACCTTCAAAAAGTACAAAGAAGGTGATTAGGATTGACAAGCTTGGCTGGGCTATATGGCCTGTTATTGTCCAACTTTTTCTTATATTCCAGTGTTCATTTTCTGAACATGCTTTTTCATTATAGGATTGTGGACACCTAAAGTGTAGGATGCAAGGCAGTAAATAAACCTTCAACAGAATGACAGATTCACGCTCAAATTGACACTGGGCCAGTTTAGATTTACCTTTTAACAAAGCTTGCCAGTGCTTGGGATGTGGATAGAAATATGTGTGCTGTACTTGTACGATCATCTAAGAGCAGCGATCATTCACAATGAAAGCGAGTAAATGAAATTGGAAAGAAGTCATATTTCAGAAGAGAGGAGTCATAACAGGCCAAGTCAGTACACTCTAAATCACAACCAAAACCAAAGGGAATAAGCAGATACCGTAAACCTCTAATAGGAGTCAAACAAGTGAGTTTGGTGTGTGCCTTATTGGGTATTTTTAAGAAAACACAGGAGGAAGGCAAAAGAGTTTTGCACAGTGCCTGACATGCCTTACATTTCCACCATTAAAATGGGAGAGCACATGTCTGAAGAACCCTGATGCCACTTCTGATCCATCTCAGAAACCCACATCTTATGGGCTGCCTGAATCAGACACACTCCACAAACAGTAGTCGACATTCATTTTGAACTATTGCTAAGGAAGAGCTGACTCCCTTCTGCCAGAGCCAAATGTCCCTTCCTGAGCCAGCCTAATTTTGTGTTTTTTCATTTGAGTGTTGTAAACTGTTCAGGCTGTAAATTGATCCCTGTTTCTCTGTGGAAAACCTAACCCCTTTGCTCATTCAAAAACTCATTTATTTTGCTTACTCAGTCATAGGGTCTCTGGGGAATGGTGGCTTTAATGATTGAACCGGACATGAGCCAAGATCCAGCATTAGACAGGGCATCAGTCCACTGCAGGGCACAGTCACAGACAGCTTTATGTGCACATCTTTGGAAAGGTGAAGGACACTAGAATAGCAAAATGAAGCCTACAAGAATCTGAGGAGGATTTCCACAAGGTGTGATGGGGGTTAAATCTTCTTTTTGGTGTAAGGATATGACCCTAGTTTAGGGTGTGAGAAGTTATGGATGGGCAAAAATGGTAAATTTATCAATTTAAAAATTAAATCCACAATGAAATAAAGTGTGCAGAAAGTGGAGGAGTCTGATATTTTCTGAATCCATTGTACATAATAATGATGGTCTTCTCTTTCAGCATTTATCCTATAGTGAAGTCTTACTTAACATAAAAAATCATAGTTAGAAATCCAATGTACAATTTATTTGAAGATCCAAGGGTATCCTTGGAAATGTTCCGAAATTGCACTGCTCTGTATTAGTGATACATAAAGCTATTGTCCATAATTCCATTTAGATTTATACCTTGGTCTTTAGAGAAGTCAGGAAGTAGCACTACTGTATAGCACCATTTAGTTTTTTCTCCACATTTTCTTTCTCGATCCTGAAGAAAAATAAAATAAAATGAACACCATTTTATGTGTGTTGATTTGTGTGTACAAGGTCTGCAATGGACATGAGCCTTATGTAGGGCTGGCAGTGATGTGTTTAATTCTGGACTTTCAATAAGCAGGATGGATGGATGGATTGATCTTTTATATGGGATTAGAAAAATATCAAAAAACAATGAAGTAAAACAACAGAATCATAAGAAGTTGACTTGAATTGATATAATCACACACTAAAGTGTTTATGGTACACCTAACCAGTGGGGGATCTTCTCAAGATTTTAGATTAGATTAGATTATTTATTTATAAAAGCACGTTTAAAACAGAGGTTGTGCCAAAGTGCTGTACAAAGAAGCATTAAAATAAATGCAATGCAAACAATCATGCAGAAGTATATTAATAAAAGAACCAATTATAACATCCACCACAATCCCACAATCCACAGTGAAAGGTGGAAGAAAACAAGTTGGTCTTAAGCTGACTTTTTAAAAACCTCGATCGAGGATGAAGACCTGATGTGAAAAGGGAAGTTATTCCAAAGCCTAGGAGCAATAACTGAGAAATTAAGTAATTAACTAATTATTAGACTTAATCATCCCATGGAACCTAGTGGGATTTAGCAGCTTTCTTTTAAAGCCATCACGCTATCATTCCTAGTAAATGTAACTAAACACCTCTACTAAGTGGATAAGCATTTTTGCCAAGGTGAAATAAAATTAAACCTGTTTTCTGTGATTGCTCGCCAAAGTAGCGGCATTCCCAAGAGCACAGTGCAGTGATTATTATCAGTTTAATGAGTATCAAACTTTATTTTACTTGGAACAAATTTGTGACTTATGTGGACTAAACATTTAATTGCCTTGTTATAAGGAAATGGGGAGTGAAACAGGAAATGATACTAACAACAAAGAAGAGCCAGGAAACAGGGTCTAGGGCTTTTGAAACAGCAGCAAAGTCTGGTGCACTGTAATTTTTCATTAGAGATGTTTGTCTGGAGCTAAGTGGCACCCTTCTGGACCGAGCTCTCACTACTGACAGAAAGCAAGTTGCATTTTGTCTTTGAGTGAAGGTTAAATTGAAATCTGCCGACTGGCCTCTGAAAGTCATTAGTGTGTTATGACTGTCTGGAAAGGCCGTGTAAGATGGATTAGAGCTGCAGTCCCATACACTCATCACCTCTGTTGACTTGACTCATCCAGTGAAAGAAAGAAAGAAAGAAAGAAAGAAAGAAAGAAAGAAAGAAAGAAAGAAAGAAAGAAAGAAAGAAAGAAAGAAAATAAATTAAACTTGTGAGAGATTAATTCCTATTTGCGTGCCTATATATTTGTTAACAAGACAGTACACTAAGAGCAGCACAGTGGTTGGCAGTACACTGAGATCGAAATCTTGTCTGATCCTTTTCTTTTCTATGGTTTGCATGCTTTTTGCATCTTTTGTTTTTTAGTTTCTCCCGTAATGGAAATATTTTAGTATTGATTTAACTTTTAATTGTCTCAGTGTGTGCATGTGTTGTGAATGGCAGTGATGCTCCATCCAGATCTTTTATCTAATGCTGTTTCAATAAACTTCATCACCGATTGATCTTGAGGACCTTGAAGAGGAAAAAGAGCGTATAGTAAATGAACAGATAGACAAAACTTTTAGCAATAAATAATGGATTTGAGCAGCTCATTAACATTGCTAACTAAATTAAAATTTTCATTTCTAATCCTATATGTCTCAAAGATTTTTTCTTATGTGATTTAAAGATGGATTGCTGATCAGACTGTCCTACAGTTAACAACCCTCCTTGAACCCAAAGCTTTGCTACAGGCTTAATTAAAACTCCAGCAGAACTCATCGGCACTTTGGTGTGCTTTAGTCTCGGCTCAAAGGCTCCACAGACTTACTTCAAGCACTCATGCTACTTACATTTGAGCTCATAAAGAAATCGTTCCAGGTCCCTCGAGAGGGATAGATGAGGCGGATCTGAGCAATGATTATACTGTGCAGCCGTACCCGCAAATGGGATGGCAGACTAAACATGAAAGCTGACAGCTTACTATGTTGAAATAAATTCCAGACAGTTCTTCACAGCACACAGTAATCTGCCTCATTTTATCCACTCATCTCAGAGATGCTCTCCTAGCATATTTATAGCTTCTGGCCTGCCTCGAAGTGCTCCGCGTGTTCAAGACTCCCCCTCTCTACCATTGCTTAGAGATGTTTTGCAGTGGCAGTTCCATCTGAAACAATGTGCACTAATACTTCTCGCAGGAGAGCTTGTTAGCTCATAAGTGTAAAGCCTGAGAACCTAACACTGTCAACTGTTGAAAGCTTGCCCCGCTTTGGATGAGTTTGTAGGTGGACATAAGCTGATTGGGATTAGCAGGAGTTCCCAGGTTTGATCTTAGGGTGCTGCATGTCTAATATTTTTTAGTCTAATCTCTGTTCTCCGAGGGCTTTTTAGAGGCTGCGTTTTGGTCTAAAAGACTTGTCTGCTTTCATATTATAGTGTGGAATATGTGGTCCGCTTAAGAGAGATGGAAACTGTCCTAACTGTTAGTGGACAGCCCTTTTATTGATTTTCTTTTTGATCTAAATTAATTTTTGTTATTTAACCTTTGGTTTCATTTTCACATTGTTAGGAACACGTAAACTTTATTAATTTTTTGTGGTATTTCCTGGATAGATATATACAATCTATGCATTGATTTAGGGATTTTAGACCCCTAAAAGAGTATGATTTTTCTCATTAGCTTTTCATTTTAATGTAAACTTTGCCCCCTGCTCACTTCGCTCACCAACCCCTCCCCTCCGCCAAGCTCTACGCACCGTTGTGAAAAGGGGGGCTGAACGCACCCCAAGGAGATGTGGCCGCTCCTCCGAAACCCCTTTTAAACAGGGATACAATTGGAAACAAATTCCTTTTTTTTTACCTCCTCGTTGCTCAATCAGCTGCTGGCTTGCTGCTGTTACTGTGCCGCTTGATCTGCACTTTGCTCTCCTACTCCATCCCCCCACCCCCTCTCCCCTGCCAGCGTTTTGCGCCGTTATGGAATGGGGGGCTGAATGCACCCCAAGAAGATGTGGTCGATCCTCCGAAACCCCTCTTTAACGGTGAAACAATGGGAATCAAATAACAGTTTTTTTTACCTCCTCTTTGCTTGATCAGCTGCTGGCTTGCTGCTGCTCCCGTGCTGCGTGATCTGCATTACGTGTGGCACTTCGAACATTTTAAAGTCACTGCCTTGTCTCTCTTCTCCCCCAGACATCCTCAAACACTATTTGATCTCTTTTCGCTGTTCCGTAGAGTAATATTTCCCATTTGTTTGCACTAATGTGATCTTTACTGTAATTTTTTTGAGACTTTCGAATTTTCCTAGTTCCTTTATCTCTAACCTGATCTGCATGTGTAAAAACGGGACTTGCTTCCAAAGGTTGTAAGTATGATGTGACTTGCCCGTCTAGCGGGGTGTGAAAGCGTCTCTCTGTCTCTCTTCAAAAGATCACGTCCCAAGTTTTTTTTTTTTTTTTTTATAATAGAGAGATAAGAAAGTTTAATATTTTTCTCATTATTTTGTGACAGCATCATTGTTTCCTACGGGCAATGCTGTTTTGGGGCTTTTTGGCATCTTTTGTTGTTTCACACAATTCCGCAGGATGTGCAATAACCGCCTGTGAAGTTATCACAATTGACTTTTTAAAGATCACTCCAAACGTCTTTAAGGTATCCATGTTTTATGCATAGACCTTGCATTCAAATTGCCATCTCATAGTCAACTACATTCACAGGTGGTTTTGAAAGAGCCCTAATATACATTCAGAAATTGAATTCAAAAAAGAAAAGTCGGTCTCTCACCACTGATCCAACCATTGCCATCACAATTGTTGTGCCCCCAATGTACTAGCACCTCTACAAGGACTCTCGAACCCTGGGCAAAAACAAAAATAGGTGATGGTGAAGCAGTACAGTATACTGAGACTCCCAAATTAAAACGTGTAGTAAAAAATTAAGAAAAACAAACGTTTCCTTCTCTTTTAGACATAAGACAAAAATCAAAGGGTACAAAAAAATATTTATTAAAAACCAAAAGGACAGGCAATAAAGACAGGAAAAAGTCAGTGAAACTCTATGGGTGTATACAGGAATGCTAGTATAAGGATTGCTACAGATTTGCTCACAGGTCTATCCTCACCAAATGCCAAACGGTGAAATGATGACCCCTGCTGAGCGTCCATCAATTTTAAATATGCTCTATTTCGCTGATCAGACATTTACTGCGCTGGACTGGCATGCCCAATTGGTGACAATCCACCACATGGAGCCCCATTCCAGGTGACGGTCCTCTATTTCCCAGCATCTCTTCGGTTGCGCACATTCATGGGTGCCAACATTCACAAGTGCATACGCCTCTGCTTTCAGGTAACTTCCTCTTTCTCTACAGGGCTTTACTCTTATGGCTCTCTCTTTTGCATACCTGTTTTCTTGCTGGTAACCATGCAATTACACCTGCAGACACGAAGTAACACTGGCAATCAAAGGCTTAAATGGTGTAACAGGCCTCTGAAATCAAATTGAACGGCCAGCATTTCTTTTCTTCCTCTGTGCACTTTCATGTTGCAGCTCCAGTCATCCCAGTTGAGTGCACCTTTCATAACTAATTATAAAAGAAAAGCTGTAATTAGTTTTTGTGCATACCAAAATTAAATTCTGTGATACAGCCTATCACACTTGGTTTTTAGTTGCATTTTATTTTATTACTTAGTAAAGTAATAATTTAAAAGTTAATAAGACAGCAGAAATTCCAAAATGTACAACTGTCTATGGTAATTATTTTCATAAAGTTGTAAATATAAGGAAACTAAAGTCAACAAAGAAGAGGTGGGGCTCCAACCAAGAGATTCCCCGTTAATGCGATTTTATGCAGTAATTCAAAAAAAAAGTAATATTGGTGGTTTTTGGCTCCCTCTAGTGGAGTCCAGAAGAGTAGCAGGAGCATTTGGCCAGCTCATGCTGTGATGGTCAAACCGACCTGCTGCTAGTTACTCTATTTTACCCCAGCTGACTGGGAAGGTGAAGCTTGAGATGGAAGTGATGTCAGTTGTCTTCTAGGTGCCAATCCTCCACTCTATGGGGGGAAACAGAGACTACACATACAAACGTTCCACTCCCCTATTACACCCCCTGGGGTATACCCTTAAAATAGTGTGTGTAAGAGACTGACCATAACTGTGTGCGCGAAAAAGTAAAAAGCACCATCCTACTCATTGTCTATTTGAGGCTGGCACATTATCCCTTTATCTGCATCAGTTTTTCCTGAATATTCTAGTTTTCTTTTCACATGCCAAAGCCAAACAGCTTAGGGTAATTGGCATTTCTAGATTGCCTTTGTGAGGATAGGAATATGGGTAAGTGTGACCTGTGATGGACTGGGGAGCAGTCAATCCATAGTTGGTTCCAACCTTGTGCTCAATGCTACCTTGGCCTCCAACAGTAGTCATTGAAATTCAGTGAATCTAATAAATGTTTGTATATACTCAGAATAAAAGGAAGAATTTACCAGGGAAATGGAAGAGTGTGTGGTACATAATGAGTACTTTGGTTATTGAAATGAATATTACTTAGATACACATAGTCAGAATAATCATACTTTATTTATTTGACTGCAGCATACTTTGCAGCACTTCTTCCCTAAAGGCATAAAACTAAATAATAAAATATTCATAGGCTTATAACCTTTTTGTTTGTATGTTCTGTATAAGTGAGGTGCAGAATAATTCAAGTTTAACTGAACAAAATAGAAAATAAAAATTTGTAGTGCTGTTTAGCACTTTCACTATTTTGTGAAAAAAGAATGAAATGATATAAATTCATTAAAAAAGGTGAATAATTTAAGAAAGATGGCTATTTAAGAGCTGAAAGGTAAAGAGGAATTTGGGTGAAACTAAAAACCCATAACCTGCCAGAGCATCACTGCCTGAGGGAGAAAACAGTGCATTTGACAAAGTCATTTCCAATATGACCGCTTACCTCGTAGATTTCTGAACGAATTGAACACTTCTGACTTCTGTCACAATGATTCCTAACAGGACTCTGATTGGCCCCTGTAGTGGTGCTTTGAAAACAAAATTATCAAGTCTTTTTTTTTTTTTTTTAAACTGCAGAGGCAGAAAACTAGATAGTTCTTTTAGATGGTGTTCTGCTTCTTTTGTATTTAACTGCCTGAAGTCACAGATTTATGGCGTCACAAACTGAATGGATGGAGCAAAAACGCTGTACCTTCAGTTAGGCACTATCAATATACAGGCAGATAATGGACACATCTGTTCCATTACATTTTTTTTTTATAATGTGCAACAATGAACAGTTCCCCTTGTGTCTTGAAAGGTTTGAGGAAAATTTAGAGCGCCTTTAGAAAGTATTAAGACCCCTTCCCTTTTTTCACATTTTGCTATGTTGCAGCATTGTACTAAAATCATTTAAATTGACTTTTTTCCCCTCATCAAACAACACTCAATACCCAAGAATGTTACAGCAAAAAAAAAAAAGTATCTTTAGGAATTTTTGAAAATGTATTAAACATAAAAAACTGAACTATCACACTGACACAAGTATTCAGACCCTTTAGTCAGTACTTCGTTGGAACATCTTTGAAAGCAAAGACAGCCTGGAGTCTTCTTGGGTATGACGTGACAAGCTTAGCACAGTTGAATTTGGGCATTTTAAGCAATTCTTCTCTGTAGATTCTCTCAAGCTGTGTCAGATTGGTTGTAGATTGTCAGTGGACATCTATTTTCAGATCTCTCCAGAGATGCTGAGTTCAAGTCCAGACTCTGGCTGGGTAACTCAAGAACATTCCTAGAGCTGTCCTCAAACGTTACTATGTTGTGTTTGCTTTGTGCTTAGGGTCATTGTGCTGTTGGAATGTGAATCTTCAGTCCAGTCTGAGGTCCAGAGTGCTCTCTAGTAGGTTTTCATTAAAGATATTTCTGAGTTTTGCTCCATTCAGCTTTTACTTAACCCTGTCTATTCTCCCAGTCCCTGCAGATGATGAACAACACCACATCATGATGCTGCTAGCACCATAATTCACCATTAAATTGGTATTGCACAGTGATGAGTGGCACCTCCAGATGTGACAATAATCCTGCTTTCATCAGACAAGTGAATTTTAGTTCTGACAATCTGAGAGTACTTTAGATGCCTTTTTGCAAACTCCAAGCAGCTCTCCCTGTGTCTTTTAATGAGGAGAGGCTTTTTGTCTGCCTGCTCTGTCATAAAGCCCAGATTGGTGGTGTGTTGCAGCAGTAGTTGTTTTTTCTGCAATTTTTTCTGCTCTCAAAACAGGTTCTCCATTGGGTTCTTGGTTACCTGTTTAACTAAGACCCTTCTCCAACAATTAGGTCAATTTGGCTAGGTGGCCAACTCATGATTGTTGTAAACTTCCTCCGTTTAAGAATATTGAAAGCAAGCATGCCCTTTGGTAACTTCAGTGCTGCAGAGTATTTTTTAATCCTTCCTCAGACCCGTGCCTCGACACAATCATGTCTAAAATCTCTGCAGGTATTTTCTTTGACCTCATGGCTTGGTTTTTGCTCAACTGTGGGTCTTACTGAGAGTACTTTAGGTGCTTTTCTTGCAAACTCCAGACAGGCATCCATGAGTCTTTTACTGTGAAAAGGTTTCTGTCTGGCCACTCTGTTATAAAGCTTATACCAGTTAAGTGTTCCAGTGATGATTGTACAGGGTGACGCAGGGAAACGGGAAATATTGGAACTAGGTGTTGGTGACCCTGGGGCATGGGCAGTCATTTGGGACCAATGCAACCTCATTTAGAACCCTTTGCCATTAGTTATAATGGACCAGTGGAGTGGTGTGCAATGAGTGTTTGCTGTGAAAGCCTTTTATAAGAATGGTGATAGCGTGACTGCTGCGCAAAGGGAATTTCACCATCATTACCAGTTTAGGACATCATGATCGTCTACTTATGCGATTTACAACCTGGGTGTGTAATTTCAAACAAATAGGTTCAGGCTTAAAAAAGAAGTCCCCAGGAACTGTCCAACAATCGTTGATTGTTTAGGAGGTGCATCATTTCACGAAACTGTGACATTCCATGGCCTCCAAGATCCCCAGATCTTGCTATTTGTGATTTTTTTCTCTGGGAACATCTTAAAAGCCAAGTGTACGTCACATGTCCTGTAACCATTGCTGAACTAAAAAGGAGGATTGAAGAGGAAATCGCTGGCATTCCCCTTTATATGTTATGTTGAGCAATGCAGAATTTCCACAACAGGCTGTCAGAATGTGTATGGAGAAATGGACAACAACTTCATGATGTTTTCTTGAAAAACAAAACATAAAATGAATATTGAGTGAATATTGATTACCTTCATTAATTGCATATCCTGTCCAATACATTTTATCATTAAATATATTTTGTAATGTGTTTATACGTGCATTGAACGTCAATTGAAAATTTCCCGTTTCCCTGCGCCACCCTGTATTTCTGTTTTTTCCAACTCCACACAACTTTTCTGCAGTTCATCTAAAGTGAGCATTGGGTTCTTGGTCACTTCTCTTGCCCTTCTCCCATAATTTCTTAGTTTGACCAGGTGGCCACCTCTAGGAGGAGTTATGGTTTTTCTAAACTTTTTTTCCATTTTGGAATTATAAAAGCAATTGTGCCTTTAGATACCTTTGATGCTGCACAAATCATGTGTGGCCTTTCCCAGAAATGTGCCTCTACTCAATCCTGTTTCTAAGCACTGCAGGCAATTCCTTTGTTGAACTCGTGGCTTGGGTCTCACTCTAATACACTTTGATAACTGTGGGACCTCCTATACACGGGTGCGTACGTTTTCTAATCATGTGCAGTCAATTGAATTGTCCCTAGGTGGACTCCAAACAAAGTGCAGATGCATTTCAATGATGATCAATAGAATGGGATGCACCTGAACCAGATTTCAAAAATCATAGCAAAGGGTTTAAATACTTGTGTCAATGTGATATTTCAGTTGTTTATTTTTAATACTAGGGGGCTTTGCCCCCTGCTCGCTTCGCTCAACAACCCCCATGTTTGGTTTTCCGGATACACACTTTTAAGATTTTTTTTTTTCTTTGAATTGTTGCTATGTCATTAGTTTCACTTTTATTTCAGAACTTATGTAAAAACAATATTTGGAATCTTTCGAGTCCCAGTATGCTGAATCTTTTAAATGAGGTCAGTGAGACATGTATTTAATGACTTTGTACCATAATTCAGGATAGTTTTCTCTGTTTGGAATTTCAGCACAGACAAAGCGATCTACATCACCAGCAGTTAATAATTTTTTTTTGCAAAGTAATCAATAAATGCATTTGAGGTAAACTCTGTTTTTGAAATTCTCTTGACTTAAACTTCAAAGCCTTACAATATTTAAATACTTCTGACATATCACCTGTGTTCATATATTCAATCTCTATTCTCCTTTTAGTCATTTCTCAGAGTAATAATTTCTCTTTCTTTGCGCTAATGCGATGTTTACTTTCTTTGTTTTGACACTTTCATTTTTTTTCTGCTTTCATATTCTGTATCTTGCTCTGCATGTGTTTTGCGCCTACGCTTTTTTTTTGAGTCTTTTGAATTCCAGTTTTCATTAACTCCAACCTGCTCTGCATGTGTTTGGCCCCTTTGTTTTTTAACCTCTTTATGACGTTTTACTTTGTTTTATATTCTTTGTCTTTTATTTCTGACCTTGCTTTATCCTGCTTTTTTTCAATGACACCTGGTCCGTGGTGATTATTGTCCCTTTTTCGAGTAATAATTTCCATTTGTTTGCGCTACTGCGATCTTTACTTTCTTTTTTTTATACTTTGTACTTTTCCTACTTTAATATTCTTTAACTTTCTCTACATTTGTATCGCGCATACGTTTTTTTTTTTTTTGACCCTTTCGAATTCCACTGCTTTCATAATCTGCTTTGCATGTGTATTTTAATGTTTCTGAACATCTTTATGAAGTTCTACTTTGTCTTTTACTCTGTCTTTTAATTCCGAGCCTGATTGGACGTGCTTTGTTTCAATTTCAGTTGTTACGGGCTGATAATTACTTTCCTTATTTTCTGAATTTGCACCTAGATTATTTTTTTCTTTTTTGCTCTTTTTTCTCTCCAATGCTTTTGAGTCGCTTTTCTTCGCGCTGCTTTCTTCTTTGCTTAGTCGTCAACGTTTCATTTATAACGTATTGTCCTTATACACTTTATATGCTCTGAGACCCTGGATCTGTGTGTGCTCAAATCCTTCACAAGTCTGAATGTTTTGCTGCCCCGTTGTCTTATTTGATATTGATTGTAAGTAGGGCGTATCTTGCAAGAATCTCATGTTCTACGTCATCACGAGAAGGTCCTGGGGTCAATCTCTTGGCACAATGTCTCATGTTTAAGGTTTTTAACTGTCTTCCATGACCTTAACGTGAAGATCACGTCTCGACGCCCTACTGTTTCTCTCCAGGATTTTTTTATAATAGAGAGAAATTTGCAAATATTTCTAAAATCCTGTATTTAGTTTGTCATTCTGGAGTGCTGATGAGGGATAAAATGAATTTACAAGATTTTAGCTGATGGCTGCAGCATAGCAAAAAGTAAAAAAAGTGAAAGAGTCTGAATATTTTCTGAACCCACTGTAAAAAGATGTTATATTTGCTGTTCCTAGGCCCAATAACTAAAGTTTGTCACTACATCATAAAAGTGACCATATAACCTCAATGGTGAATACTAAGTTGCTAATAACTACAACTGAGTGCCACCCCCAGTCCTTCTCAGACATGAACTGATTACTTTGCTGTTCTCCTGCCAGCTAATTTAACTAAGACCCTAATTAGCACTGATTACCACTGTGCCTTATGCAAATCCTAATTAACAGGCCAAGTAGGGTTAACAATGTCCTCCTTAGAGTCCCCTCTTGGTAGCCACTTTGCCTTGCCAATGACACATATAAATGTATCCTACTGTGCACGATGGTCATTAAAGTTTTAAATGTATCACACTCTGACTGGGAAATGATAATGTTTTCTCTTAAAAAGTGTTTTACATTTTGCAGCTGCTGCATAAAAAAGAGAAGAAAAAATTAAAATAGCCTGAGAAAGCTTAAGCACAAAGTAATAGAGTGGTTAGTCTTACAGCCCCAGGGACTTGGACTTAGTTTCTGTCTGGATCACTTTTTTGTGGAGTTTACATGTTCGCTCAATCTCATCATTTTTTAATGTACTCCACTTTCCTAGATCATCTCAAAGATATACAGTACAGAATAACTCATGACCTTTTAGTGTTAATGAGTGGGTGCCTTCTGATAAAATTACATTAAATTCAGGATGGGATTCTGCATTACACCCTAGGTGACCAGCAAAAAGTTTAACTCCCTGCAGCCCTGTGATGGACAACTTTGGCTTTTGAATGAAATAGAAGAACAATGACATGCTAGCATAATTTTACTACTAACCTACAGCTCCAGGGACCCCTAGTTTTAATTATTCAATGTTCTAACACAACTCAAAGACAAGACATGCACACTTCTAAGTTCTCATTTAAAAACACAGACAATATTCTCCGTTTTTTGTTATTCATCCACACTACCCCGGCATCTTTAACCTATGAAAATGGAGACTTGTGAAAACACTCTCCAGAAGCATATACTTTAAAAAAAGCTGGTTCGGTTATGCCATGTGGAGAGGTGAAAACACAGACTTTTAAAAAAGTAGAATCTAATCATATTCTGACTTGTTTCTGCTTATTATTTAGTCCTTCCCTGATTGGATCATGCTTATCCCCTGATTGGTCAACCTTCATGGAAGAAAATAATATTTCCAAATAGCGGACAGTTAGGAGACCTGGGTTTGCTTCACGGGTCCTCCCGGCGTGGAGTTTGCATGTTCTCCCCATGTCTGCGTGGGTTTCCTCCGGGTGCTCCAGTTTCCTCCCACAGTCAAAGGACATGCAGGTTAGGTGTATTGGCAATCCTAAATTGTCTCGTGTGTGTGTGTGTGTGTGTGTGTGTGTGTGTGTACTTGCATTACTATCTCAAAGGGGACATACGCCTGACTGCACACCAACACAGTGAGGACCTCTGACCAAGTGGGGACCAAAAATGAGGTCCCCATAATTCTGACCATTATAATTAATGCAAAATTGCTTCCTAAGGGGTGTACCATCAAAATCTACCATGACCCCAAAAATCGTGTTTCTTTGAGTAAAATGTGTGTGTGTGTTTTGAGGCTGGCTGCTCACAGTGTGTAAAACCCCCTACAGACACTTTGCGGTACTGCAGTGTGTTTTGGGGCTGGATGATCACAGTATTTAACACCCCCTACAGGCACTTTACGGTATTGCAGGGTTAAGCACACTTTTGGTCATGTGGCAGCTACACCGGATGTTACCATTAGGTGCCTGCATATGGAGGAAAGATTGATAGAGTGAAAGGATAAATTACAAACTGTAAAAAAAGGTAAACAGTATTTTAATACATGTGATGTTAGAGTAAGTAGTTAAACGTTATTATTATTATTAGCCAATGAAGATGACGTTTTTATCTACATAAAGCTTTGCTTGGATAAACGTTTGCCAGGATATGTTGTGTTTGTTCGTTTTTAAGAAGACCCTGCTTGGCTATTTTTATATGTCGGCTTTATTATACATTTCATTTTAAAACACAAATTATGCATGTTTATATTCGGGAGTTTATATGTATATGTTTGTATATATATATATATATATATATATATACGACATGTTGAAAATGAGAAGACAACGAATAAATCCGGAAAGCGACGCTATTCGGTATGTGAGGTCATCTTCGGACAAACGCGGATTGGAAATTAAATTTATCAATTCAGAGAAAGGTAAGTTGTTTATAACCATTTTTTTTCTTTAATTATTAACCTTGCAGTTATATTAGCGAAGTACGTTTGACATACTCGGTCGTTCGCAGGACGTGGAGTGTTTGCAGTGGAGGCATTGGAAAGGGGTGACTTTGTGGCAGAGTACCGCGGTCAGCTAATAGACAGGGCTGAAAGTGAGAAGAGGAGGCGAGTGTACCATCCTGCCGCTGCCGTCTTTCTTTTCGACTTTAAATGGAATGGGAAAAGTTTTTGGTGAGCTGTATTTATTTTTCTAATTCATGGTGAAAGTGTATTACAGTCTCTTCCGAAGTCAATATTGCAATAGTTAACAAAACGTCAGAATGAAAGTAAACGGCAGAACAAAGTAATACTGCCAGACAGTATAATCAGGTTTCCCTGTCCCCGAATAAAAAATAAATGATGTTTAAAATACTTTATGATATATACAACAAACCTGCTTTAACATTAAAAAAACGGCATAATAATAACCTGATAGCGCACGTGTAACGCAAATAACTTATGCAGTCTGAAGCGTCGGGACTCCTGGAGAAGCAGCTCCGAGATCCGCGTTCTCAGACACCGCAGTTAGTGAGCACTTTAGTGGAATCAGCCAGCTGCCTCGACCCTCTGTCCGCCCCTCTCTGCCTCAGAGGCAGTTCGTATGCCCACTGTCCACCTGCCCTGTGAGGCACGCTGGCGGCCGCACACTCGGGCAGATGGACTGTAGCAGCCCTGAAACGTGTCTGAAGTGCTCCAAGTGCTCTGTCTGCAACATAGCGATCGCGGAGCTGCTTTTGTGTCAGTTTCTCGAGATAGTCCTTTTCAGTTAAGTGAGGCGCAATCCTCTCAGGTTCAGACCCAAATGTGCTACACGATTATTTCCACGGAGCACTACTCGTTCTAATACATGAGGTAAATTGGCTGTGTGTATGCCACATATATATATATAGTCATTTTTATGTATGTATTTAAACTGTACTGCTGTTACAGCATTGATGGAGCCAAAGATGATGGCTCTGTGGGAAGAATGATAAATGACAACCACAAAAGTCCAAACTGCAAAATCAAGAAACTGGCAGTAGATGGAATGCCACACCTCTGCCTGTTTGCTTTAAGAGATATTCTTCCTGGTGAAGAAATCACATACAGCTATGGAGATGGACCATGGCCTTGGAGAAAGCAGGTAAGAACTGTAGTCTTTATTTATGTATTTAGGATTAGCTTAGGTTGTTGTCACCTGTGAAGTAATTATTTTTGTGTCTGTATGCAGGGAAAAGAAAAAGCCACCATTGTATCATCACCATTACAGACAAATGACAAGGTAACTAAATCTACATTATTAATATATACAGGCATTTTATTTTAATAAAGATTTTTTTAAAGAAGTAACAATAGTACTGATGTTTATTTTTATACATGCATTGCAATGTATTACATTGCCTGAGTCTATACACCTTATTTCACTATTTTTAGATAATAAAGCTGTGTGATTGGAAGTGGAAATATATTTTTATATGATAATAAATTTAAGAAACACAGATATAGTCCCACAATTTCAATTAAAAGTATGAAAATGGATTGTGTACACTTAATTATAGGAAACTAAGAGAGGAAAGAATAAATGTAGGGTAAAATCATTAATTGCATACTAGATTTTCCTAAACAAGAACATATTGGTATTGATTAGCATAATTTTGATATTTGCACTATACATTTTCAGAAAACATACACAGTGTATGACTTAGTGAAAGTTGTTTCCAACTTTTGTAGCACATAAACAATTCTGAATGAAACATATGAAAGAAAGAAAAATTAAGTGCACACACCAAAAGAATAAATGTTGTTTAAAGAGGAAGAAAAAATATGGTTATCCTTTTGTGATATCATGTAAATCATGCAAAATGTACAACCATCTACAAGACTTAGAAACCCAGAAACTATTCAAGTAACTGAAAAGTTACTTATTTTTTTATATGAACAATTTAGGCTTTTTTTGATGTTAAACATATCCATTGTAATAGGTTGCTTTTTGGATTATGTAAAATATAAATTAGCCCATATGAAATAATATTTCATGTACATACTGTATAGTGCATATAGAAATGTGACTACTGCTGATTTAGTGTGTAATTTTTGATTCACAGTATCTTTGAATGAGAATTAGGCACTATAAGGAACAGTCAAGTCATATCAAAGATTTACTTTGGGCATTCATATAGTATTTATGACAAAATATGATATTTAAAAAATCCAACAAAGGTTTTTACATCTTTCATCAAGTGGGAAACCAGTAAGTTCATTTTAGTATTAGAAGTATTATTATTGCATATAAGACTGGAAAGTGATAACAGCATACCTGATTTTATTATGCATTTGATCAATATTCTGTTTTTTAGGGCACTGGGGAAAGGGATGTTGCCCAAAGCCAGATCTTGGCTCAACAGCCTACACTGGCACAAGTAAAAGGCACTCTTGCTATTGATGAACAGGTAATATTCTTTATTGCCTTAAACTTTTTTTATTAGACCAATACTTTACATCACTTAATGATACAATGTTATACTGTATATTATCCTTTTATTTTGCTAATCATTTAATTATTTTTGCCTTCTCCTTAGAACCCTGATGGAAGAGAGAAGGCCCTCAGTCATAGCTTAGCTGAAAAGACTTCTGAACCTCAAGAGAAAGAAGCAGTTGTTACTAATGAGCAGGTACAGTTTTTTTACTTAACAAATATAACTAGAAATACATAGTATATATCTTTTAATGGCAAAATGTCTTATTTTGTTTTTAAATTTAATCTGCTACAGTTTATTTCATAAAGTTGTTTTGTTTAAAAATTATATAGACATTACCCATAAGATCTGTTAACTGTATTCCTCACTTGCTTTATGTCCTCATGATGAGAGTGATCTGAAATATATCTGAATCCTCACAGGAAATGTGTCATTGCTACGTATTTCTTACTGCCCAGCCTACTTCACTAAGGTCCCCCTAATGAAAATGACCTGGAATGTGTGAGAGTCCCCATAAGGGCAGTTAGTGAAGATGGGGTTATTTGTACTACCATCTCCCACTTACTTTAGGTCCATACAATGGTTGTGACTTGAAATGTGTGTGTGAGACCCCACTAGGTTAGTTAGTGATGATGGGGTTTCTTGTGCTACTGTCCACTCACTTAGTTTAGGTCCACACAGTGGTTTTAACCTGAAATGTGTGTGAGTTCCCACAAGGACAGCTTGTTGTGTTTTAAATCCTAAAACATCTTTCTACTTCACTGAGATCTTCATAACAGGAATGACCTGAAGTATGTGTGAGAGTCCCCATAAGGGCAGTTATTGAAGATGGGGTTACTTGTGCTACCTTCCCCCTCTTGCATTACGTCCACACAATGCTTGTGACTTGAAATGTGTGTGAGTCCTCACTAGGTTAGTTAGTGATGATGGGGTTTCTTGTGCCACTGTCCACCCACTTAGTTTAGGTCCACACAGTGGTTGTGACCTGAAATGTGTGCGAGTTCCCACAAGGATAGCTATATAAAAGATAGATTTTAAATCCTAAAATATCTTTCTACTTCGCTGAGGTCTTCATAACAGGAATGACTTGAAGTATATGTGAGAGTCCTCACAAGGGCAGTTATTGAAGATTGGGTTACTTGTGCTACCTTCCCCAACTTGCTTTAGGTCCACACAATGGTTGTGAATTGAAATGTGTATGAGTCCCCACTAGGTTAGTTAGTGATGATGGGGTGTCTTGTGCCACTGTCCACCCACTTAGTTTAGGTCCACACAGTGGTTTTAACCTGAAATGTGTGCGAGTTCCCACAAGGACAGCTTGTTGTGTTTTAAATCCTAAAACATCTTTCTACTTCACTGAGATCTTCATAACAGGAATGACCTGAAGTATGTGTGAGAGTCCCCATAAGGGCAGTTATTGAAGATGGGGTTACTTGTGCTACCTTCCCCCCCTTGCATTACGTCCACACAATGCTTGTGACTTGAAATGTGTGTGAGTCCCCACTAGGTTAGTTAGTGATGATGGGGTGTCTTGTGCCACTGTCCACCCACTTAGTTTAGGTCCACACAGTGGTTTTAACCTGAAATGTGTGCGAGTTCCCACAAGGACAGCTTGTTGTGTTTTAAATCCTAAAACATCTTTCTACTTCACTGAGATCTTCATAACAGGAATGACCTGAAGTATGTGTGAGAGTCCCCATAAGGGCAGTTATTGAAGATGGGGTTACTTGTGCTACCTTCCCCCCTTGCATTACGTCCACACAATGCTTGTGACTTGAAATGTGTGCGAGCCCCACTAGGTTAGTTAGTGATGATGGGGTTTCTTGTGCCACTGTCCACCCACTTAGTTTAGGTCCACACAGTGGTTGTGACCTGAAATGTGTGCGAGTTCCCACAAGGATAGCTATATAAAAGATAGATTGACTCCTGCTCACCCCTTACTCTATGTCCCCACAGTGAATGTGAACTGAAATATATGTAAGTCCTCACTAGGAATGTTGGTGGTGTTTCAGTACTTTTACCTCACTCTGATTCATTTAGGTCTCCATAATAAAAATGAACTGCTATAAATGACAGTCCTAATACTGATAGTTAATGAAGAAAAGTTGACTCTCCTGTATGTGTTGCACTTATTCTTAAGACCTAACAAACTGTTGTCTTGTCTCCATATTCAACATTCAAGATTTGGCCTGAAAAATGTATTAAGCATAATCTCATTTAATGTACATTATGTACAGCATACTATAAAATCTGGTATTCTGTTATCCCTGTAATTGCCTATAATGACACTTAACACTTATTTGAGCAGAAAGTACTTGATTGTAACTGGCCTTTGCAAAGTGTAAAAGTAAAAAACAACAATGATAGCAATAGTAGGAATATTGCTACTACTACTACTAACAACAGTTAACAACAGTACTAATACTAACACATCATAATGTGTGTCCAATGAATATAACATCCAGTTATATTTTTACAGACTGAAGACAACAGTGGATCTGACACTGAACCAGTTTCTTTAGAAAAGAGTGAGCTTGATTGTACTGTGCCAAAACTTAGGCGCTCTGACAGTGTTATTGTAAGTTATACCTCGATGGCATAAACTTTATAACTCAATATTTTCACTATAAAAGTAACAGTTTGAGTATTTCATAGTGGGTTTTGAAATATTAAGCAATTGCTGCATGTATATACATTATTAATAATAAATATAAAACAAATCAATCATTAATCCAATAATGTAGTTTTCAACACTTGTAAATCAGTATGCAGTATAGGGACTTGGTTCTAGATGGCTTTCTTATGTTTTTAATAGGTGAGCGAAGAGATGCTTCGAAACTGTTCCGAGTCATCAGATTCCAGTATGAACCAAAGCGATGATGACTACATTCCTAAGTCATCAGAAGAGAATAGTCCAGACTGCAGTAGTGACAGCTTATCAGCACACATGAGTGACAAAATAGATAAAGATGAGAAATCCTCTGCGTCATGTTCCACATATGATAGACCTGTACCTGATTCCACTGTTTCAGACTCTGAAAGCAAAGAATATGATCCAGTATCTGTAAAGGCAGTTTCTGTAAAAACTGGTGGAGGAAGAGTATATGACAAAAAACAGTTTTGCCTTTTCTGTGGTAAGTCCTATGCAAAAATTGCCAGGCATATTGAACAAATTCATCACAATGAGACTGAAGTTGCTAAAGCTCTCCAGTTTCCAAGAAAATCAAAAGAAAGAAGACTTCAAATAGATCTTCTTCGAAACAGAGGCAATTTTGCTCACAATGTGGAAGTTTTAAAAATGGGGAAAGGTATGCTCATACCTCGAAGACAACCTAGAAATTGTTTGCCATCTAAAGATTTTGCACATTGTTTAAATTGTCAGGGTTTTTTTTTAAGACACAATCTTTGGCGACACATGAAACATTGCAAGCTTAGAAAACGTGATCAACCAAAACCTGGAAAAAATAGGGTCCAGTCTTTGTGTGCATTTGCTGAACCTGTGCCTCCTGGTGTTGACAGTGGCCTTTGGAAGCTAATGAGTGAAATGATAAAAGACGACATTTCACTTATAGTCAAGAAGGATCCTTGCATTTTACAAATAGCACGACATCTCTTTAACAGGCTCGGTTCAGACATATCTAAACATGAATACATTCGTCAGAAGATTAGAGAGCTTGGTCGTTTGTTGTTATGTGCAAGACGAATAACACCATTGCAAAATATGAAAGACTTCATAATTCCATCTAGCTTTCCACATGTAGTAACAGCAGTGAAATGTGTTGCTGGGTACGACCAGGAGAGTGGCACAATGAAAACTCCTTCATTAGCACTGAAGCTTGGCCACAGCCTTCAGAAAATATCAAATATAGTGGAAGCCCAGGCAATGGTAGAAGAAAATGAAATGATGGTAAAAAATGCTCAAAGCTTCCGAAAAATTTATGAAACCCAGTGGAATGAGCTAATTTCGTCTGTAGCCCTAAGATGTTTGAGAGAGTCAAAGTGGAATGCACCTCAGCTTTTGCCTTTTACCGAAGATGTGAAAAAAATGCATGTGTATCTTGATGACAAACAGGAAGAAAATTACAAAAATCTTCTAGCTGAGGCCTCTGCAAGAAACTGGGCAAGCCTTGCAAAAGTCACTTTAACACAAATTATTTTGTTTAATCGCAAAAGAGAAGGAGAAGTTTCCAGAATGCTTCTAAATACCTTTTTGTTAAGAGATGTATCAGATTTGCATGGAGATGTTGCTCTTGCTCTTTCGGAACTAGAGCAAAAGCTTTGCCATCACTTTATCAGAATTGAAATTAAAGGCAAGCGTGGAAGGAAGGTTCCTATACTGCTGTCACCAGCTATGCACAGAGCAATGAAGTTGCTTGCAGAAAAAAGAGATGTTTGTGGTGTGCCATGTGACAACAACTATATGTTTGCAAGACCTTCGGCTCTATCTCATTTTCGTGGATCTGATTGTATTCGGCTTTTTGCCAAAGAATGTGGAGCAAAAAGTCCTAAAACGCTTTCATCGACCAAACTCCGAAAACATGTGGCAACTCTGTCAAAAGTTCTTAACTTGAACGATACAGAATTGGATCAGCTGGCTGATTTCCTTGGGCATGACATTAGAGTGCATAGGCAATACTATCGCCTCCCAGAAGGCACTTTGCAGTTGGCTAAGATCAGCAAAATTCTCTTAGCTCTGGAAACTGGGCGCCTTGGAGAGTTTAAAGGAAAAAATCTGGATGATATCACCATTGATCCAACTGGTAATGACCATTTTCTTTCTCTCGATCTCTCTGCCCTAGTGTATACATATGCATAGCCAAACATAGCATACTGCATAGCAAAGACAACATTTGTAAATGTAAAAATAGTTATGAATTTTGGCAGATGTGTCATGTTTGACATGACAAGGGCACCTCCTCCTTTCCACCTCCACTTTGGTTATACAAATATGTCCAAAATGTATGATTTTGAAGTATGCCTCACATGCTGATAATTTAGTGTACTGTAGACACCTACTTTTTCAATAAAGACAGACATACTCTGAAGCTAACCTAACCGAATGGCCCTGGTCCATTTGAAGTGAACAAGATTTAGATAATACCAAACTATTCAAACATAAATATGTTCATAACTACATTCCTAAATAGTAGAATTCTCTACCAGAATTCCTGAACCAATTTAATTTTGTAAGCATTTACTTTCCTTCTCAGTATTCAAAGTTCAGTTTTGTATTTGACTATCGTGTATAGTGATGTATTTAAAAGTAGCTCCTATTTTTTCTTTGACTTTTATTAAAAGATCTTTTTTTACTGTAGAAAAAGTAGTGATTGAAAATGAAACATCAGAAAGTGAGGAAGAATTAAGTGATCATGAAGGTGAAGCAGGTAAGCTCTTGTACATTTCATCTTACTTTGTAAATCCATTGGTGTTAAAGTTTATGGTTTTCTAACTATTCCTAAAATAATTTGACAACATTTTCTTAAATTGATTAGGTTAAATAATTCTTGAAATTTTGTAACAATTGATTATGTTGTGTTTAGAAATGCAAGTTAAGCAGATGAAACGAGCTCAGGGCCAAGTACAGGAAACAAAAGTTAACAGTGTTTGCCAAGGTGAGTACACATCAGTGCTATAATAAAGATTTTTTTTTAACTAAGCTATACAGAAGTTTATATTCTGCTAATTGGAATTTTGTGGTGCAATTTTTAGGTCATAAACAAGTGAAGAGGAGAATGTGGAGTGAAGAAGAAATAAGAGCAGTGGAAAAACATTTGGCCAAATTATAAATATATGTAAAGTGCCAGGAAAGGGAGAGTGTGAAGCCTGCATCCAAAATGAACCACAAGCTCTCAAAAATAGAGATTGGCTGAGTGTCAAATTCTTTATAAAAAATCGAATTACCTCACTGAAGAGAAAGGTTTAAAACAAGTGTTTCCGTTATTAAAGGTGTTCATTTAAGATTTAGTTATGGGAAACAATTTAATCAGTTTACATTAGGTGTTTTTATGGTAATTGAAAACAACAGTTCCAAAAAGCCAGTTACTTGTTTGCTCTTTAAATAATTTGTATTTCATACGTTTATATGCACTTACATAAAGATATATACACAGTTAATATTTGCAGGCTATTTCTTCATTTAGAAAAATGAAGAGTAAGCTTTAAAGAGCAGTGCTATTAGCCTATTTAGATTTCATTTATGTTTTCTAACTGTTAATTATTAATGCTGTTAGGTTAAACAGAAAAATTTGTTTTCCAAAGTCTTAATTATTAGTTTATTCAATCAAGGCCAGTGACTCTAACTTGTGTGGTGCCACCAGGAGACTTGGGCCTTGGTAGCTTTACTCAGGGTAGAAAGCACTGGTGTTGGGTTACTGATTTAAAAGAATTACCAGTAGTGAATCAGAGTAAT